>NC_133656.1:42753342-43053370 GCF_009905375.1 Apium graveolens | reverse complement strand
TAACTTTTAAAATTATTTCGAAGACTCGAAACATTTTTAAGAATGTTTGGAGTACTGCTGATTTATTAAAATAAATCAGTCCCAATATATTAGAAAATATCTGAATATTATTATTTAAATAATATTCCCAAAAAGGAAATCTTTATAAAAATAATTGAAGTAGAAGTTTTAAAACTCATACTTGGAATGAATATTAATAACCAAAGATATACTTATACGAAAGTATGATCTTTATTTGAATAATCAAAAATAAGTTTGATTATCGAAACATTATTCTTTAATAAAATAAAGAATATTATTTAATAAATAAGCAGAGTCATAAGTCCACGAATGAATATTCAAAATAATATTCATAAAATAAACGGAGTCATAAGTCCTCGAATGAATATTCAACTAATAATATTCATTAATTAAAATAAACAGAGTCATAAGTCCTCGAATGAATATTCAACTAATATTCATTAATAAAATAAACGGAGTCATAAACCCTCGAATGAATATTTAAAATAATATTAATTAATAAAATAAACGGAGTCATAAGCCCTCGAATGAATATTCAAAATAATATTCATTAATAAAATAAACGGAGTCATAAGCCCTCGAATGAATATTCAAAATAATATTCATTAAATAAATAAAATAAAGTTATCGAATAAACCTTATTCGATTAATAGTTTTGAAAACTATATCAATATATATATATATAAATAAAAAAAATATATATATATATATATATATTATACTCGGGAACATCGACTCCCGGTTTAGAAAAATGTTCACCTTTGGGTCCCCTATACTAAGGGTATACGCAACTACTGCTTATCTCTAGCATAGGTATTATGCATTTTATAAGCATTTGAATCAACAATTAGATATCAAGATTATGAAACAGGCATGCATATATACCATATCAACATGCTCCAATATATCGCAAGATTTGCTAATAACAATCATGCACTTATCACAAGATAATGCATATACATATATACATCACAACAACAGTATAACGGGTAGAAAACTTGCTTGAGCGACTGGGGGTGGTAAAAGGCCTGGGACGAGCCTGGTAACCTATAAACAACATATAAGTTGGAATTAAATGAAAGTCGCTTAAGAATCTACACTTTAACCAACTAGACTCTAACGCTCGCTTTTGCGCTTAACGATTCACTTAAGTCGCTCGAGTACCCTCGGCTCCACCATTTTTAATAAATTAACCATTACGAATTTTAAGGAGATTCTTTCGCGAGTACTTTACCAACTTCCTAATCCACATTACATAATTGTTTCGTAATCCAATTTGTCTTTTAGGGGCCTTAACCAAGGTTTCAAAGTAAGGCGAGGGGTAATGGTCCGTTCGCGAAATGCCGTTACTTAAAACGGTCGTTTCTCCTAAACCGTACATCGGATTCAAGCGAACCACTTATCAAAACGAAGCTCGTAACATGAACTATCTAATCATGGCAATGGTAATTTGATGGAAGTGAGTGTTCTGGTGCAAAAGTTAAGCAAAAAACAGTCTAAGGTAAATCACGCATTACGACGGCTATGTTTACGCGATTACCAAAGTTTAAACTACTCCAATCAACCACAAATCAACCCATAACCACCAATACCGCCAAACTTCATCCAAACCTTACTAACTCAGTCCATAACCTCATGATTTTTCCAACTTATTCAATCTCAAACAAGAGCTACTAACTATACTTAAGGTTCATCAACCAACAACCAAGATTTATAACCCAAAATTATTATAATTCTAACCAAACTCTAAACATACAAGAATCATGATCTTATGAACTATAACAAACAAAACCAAACCTAATACTCAAAGTAAAGCTAGGGTTTGGAGGTGTTATACCTTCCTTGGAGTGATTAGAGTAGCTAGGAAGTGTTAGGGAACCTCCTACAAGCTTGATCTTTCCAAAGAAATCAAGAACACAGAGTTAGGTTTTGAAGTTTCTAAAAGTCAGATTGAAAGAACTGTCAAAACGAGGGTCTTACCATGCTTATTTGGATGAGACTTGTGAACAAGAGTTGTAGGCCATCTAAATACCTTTCCAAAGAGCTATAGAACATACTATTTGAGTGAGTATTGAAGGAGATATGGTAGTTTGAAGTTGCTGCTCTGGTTTTGGCCGAGTGCTTTTGTTCTTGGAAAGCAAAAGTCAACTTCTAATTTGTGTTTTGTGTTTTTGATTTGTTTTGCTTGGTTGTTTCCTTTTGTTTTTCTTAATTACCTTTTAACCATGGTAAAATTTGTGTGGCTTGTAATCAACCAACAATCCCTCCATTTGTCATGCTTATGTCACCATGTCTATGTCATCCATTTGCCACATGTCTCTTCCTTGTGGTTTGATGATGTCACAATCCTTGGTTTCTTGTACAAGCTTGTCTCTTGGTCACTTATTTGTTTTACGGTTCGCTTAACTTTCGTTCTCGTTTATCGTTTGAGAGATCATACTCGGGATCTTATAACTTGGGTTCCTCTAAACCCTTTTTAATAATTTATATTCCTTTTATGATCCTCTCTTATAATCCTTGAATTTAAATCTTTTTAATCATGTTACCTTATACCCAATTCTTTCGGTATCTGGTGGATTTTTGGGAAAAATCAAAGTGTTCGAATTTGGATTCTGACGATCTTTACATACACTTATTTACTTTATGGAGTACTAATACGATCTTAGAATTTCCATAACAGTACTTCTATATAGCGTGTTCTGATAGTTTTCCTTAATCAGCATCATCAGCAAAAGTTACTATTCATCCGTGTTTTAAAAAAAAAATCCAAAAATTGGGGTTATTACACTTTCTCTTAGACATGATTGAGTAAGGTGATTTTCCATGAGCCTTGTTAATGAGATATATATTTTGAGTATAGCATGCAGTGTTAACAGCCTCTGCCCAGAAACTTGTTGGCAACTTGGCATCTTGCAGCATTGTTCTAGCAGCTTCAACTAATGTTTTTTTCTTTCTTTCAACTACTCCATTTTGTTGAGGTGTTCTAGTAGCTGAGAATTCTTAAACAATGCCTTTGCTTTTGCAGAATTCACTCAATGTTGCATTCCTAAATTCTTTTCCATTATCACTTCTCAATCTTTTTACACAATTATGATCTTCAGCCTGTTTTTCTATCTTCTTGATGTGCTCAATTATGATGTATGGAATCTCATCTTTAGAGTACATGAACTCTACCCAAGGGTATCTTGAGAAATCATCCACCATCACAAGTGCATATTTGTTTCTTGAAATTGATAAGACATTTACTGGCCCAAACAAGGTCATGTGAATAAGCTGCAATTGTGCACTTATAGAATTTACAATTTTTGACTTGTGACTTGATCTTTTCATGTTTCCTTTCTTACAGGCTTCACAGACTTCAACTTGAGAAAACTCCAGATTAGGCATGTCTCTTACTAACTCCTTTTTAACCAAGGTGTTAATTGCCTTAAAATTTAAGTGAGATAACTTCTTATGCCATAACTTGCTTTGTTCTTCTGATGCCTTGGTGTAGAAGCAACAAATACCATCCTTATTTTTTGAGTCTAAGTCTGCAACAAATAAGCTTCCTTTGCTTGCTCCTTTCAGAGTAACTTCACACCAGTTTTCTTGCTAATAAAAGTGCATTCTCCTTTGTTGAATGGAACTTCAAAGACTTTGTCTGCAAATTGGCTACCATTGAGAAGATTCACTTCAAGACCAGCTACTAGTGCTACATCATCAATCACAACATTTTCAAAAACAATCTTGCCATATCCCATTGTGAATCCTTTGATGTTATCTCCAAATATCACCAAAGGGCCAGCCTTCTCCTCAAATTATGATAGCAGGGCCTTATCACCTGTCATATGTCTGGAACACCCACTATCTATAATTCATATAACTTTCTTCACTTTGCCCTGCACACAATGAGTTTTGAGTGTGTTAGCAACCCAAGCAATGTTGGGCACTTTCTTCTTGTTAACTGATTTAGCAGAAGTAGAATGAGTTGTTTCAGATAAAATAGAATTCATTGACTGTTGTGCATTTTCCCTATCTGTTGTAGACCCAATTTTCATTACTTTAAGGCTACTCTCAGTTTATGGCAACTCTTCATCAGTTTTAAGTTGTAAGGAATGCAATCAAACTTGTCACAGAATGAGTAGGGATCATTTGCATCTGCTTCATAATATTTGTAGACTCCTTAGTTGGCTTCCTAACAACCTTTTTACAAAGGTGAGTTAGGTGATTCACAGAGCCATATTTTTAACATTTCTTTCTTGGAGCAACTGTAACTTAAGCAAAATTATTGCTTTTGTTTATCCCAATTTTCCCATTTCTATTTTTCTTCTTCTTTCTTGCATCTTTAGTTTTGGTTTCTTTGACAGGTGTCTTGGAACCTTGGTAATCCATGAGCTTCTCTTCAGTTTTAAAAGATTGAGTTTCTTCTATCTTGCTTCTCATTGTCTTCATCAATAATTTCTTGTCTGATAATCAACTCTTCTTCACTGAAGTTAACTTCACATGCCTTGAACATAGGTGAATCAACCTTTTTCAAGATTGTTGGAACATTTTCATTTTCTGTGGCTTTCCCTTTATCACCTATATTTTTTTTTTATTGTTCAAGGCATCATAATCAAGACCAATAGAAATATTTGCACATGGCTTGTTTTTCTCATGGTATTGTCCTACTAATGCAAATGCATTTTCAAGGACTTCAACTTCACTTCATTCTTTTCCAGCTTTTCCCTTAACACTGCTTCAATTTCACTTGCACATTTGAGCTTGTTCTTTAGATATGCATTTTCTTGTCTTACAGCTTCAAGCTCTACCAGTAATAATTCAGCTTCTTGTTTCTCATTTTCAAGCTTCTCATTTATCTTAGTCAGTCTGCTAACTTCTTCATTAGCAGCAACCATGCTTGTATGAATGTAAAATATTTTTGTGCTCATCTTCACTATAGTTTCCTTATATTGACTCACATTTAAATCGATGGAAGTGAGAGTTGGTACCTGTGATTTTGATGAGGATGACTCTCCTTGCTGCAAGACCATTAGTGCATAATTTCTAACTTCCTCATCTTCATCATTATCAGAATCATCCCAACTTTTTCCCTCTGTAATATAAGTTTTGCTTTGCTGTTTCTACATAAGAGCTTCATACTTTGCTTCCAGTTCAAGGTAAGCTTTGTCTTTCTTTGCTTTCTTGGTTTGTCTGCATTCTGTAGCAAAATGGCCTAGTTCATCACAAATGAAGCACCTTATCTTTGATCTATCAACAGATCCAGTTTTGTAACCATTTTTGCAATCAGATGTGTACTTCCCTTTTCCTTTCTTGCTGTTGTCTTTGTTGAATGATTGTCCTTTACCCTTGAAGAATCTTGGCTTCTTTACTATAATGTTAGAGAACTTTCTTTCCAGATAGGCCATTGATTGATCAAGCTCATCAAGTTCATCCAGGGTGTAGAACTCATCTTCTTCCAATTCCAGAATGATTTATTCCTGTGAATCATTGGTTCTTTGCTCACTTGTTGAGGTAGCTAGAGTCTGTAATCTTGGCTCATCATTAGAGGTCTGGCTTTCATTGACAATTAGAGCACTTGAACCATCTACAACATGCCCTTGACCAGATCTTTTTGATTTTCTTTGAATCATTTCTAATTTGTATGTTTTCAAGATTCCATATATAACTTGCAGAGTTATTCTGCTCAAGTCTCTCCCTTCTCTGATTGCTGAAATTTTGAGTTCCAAATGATCAGGAAGTGTAAGCAAAAATTTCAGATTCACTTCTTCAGCTTCATAGTATTTGTCATGGAGCTGCAAGTCATTTATCAGCTTATTAAACCTTTCAAACACATCAGTGATACTTTCTTTTAGCTTAGCCATGAAACCCTCATACTGTGAAATCAATATCCTTCTTTGATTAGATCTAACTTCCTCATTTTCATCACAGAGTATTTCAATCTTTTCCCAGATCTGTGGCAGTGTCACAGTTGACAATGTTGTTGTACATTACATCAACATTGTCAAGTGACTCTATCAAAATCAGCTGCAAGCCACTATCCATGGAAAATTTTTCTTTCTCAGGCTCAGACTACTCAGAAGGGTCTTTTGGAGCATAATGAGCTAGAATGACCATATCCCCATCTGTAGATTCCTCAACTCTAATCATAGGAGTGAAGGGCCCATTTTTGAGAATCTAAATGTAGAGTGGATTGGCCATCCTGATAAATAACAACATTTTCTTTTTTCAAAGAGTGTAGTTAGCTTTTTCAAAAGTAGGAATTTTGATGCTACTGATTTTCTGTGTATTCATTCTTCCAAGAACTTGAATCTGTTTACTTTCAGATTTTGCTCTGATACCACTTGTTGGGTAATAAATTACACACAAATGGGGGGTGGGGGTGAATGTGTTTTTGTGTTTTTCATCTTTTCTTGAAGTATTTATGGTTTGAACAAAGTAAATGTAAATATTGTAGTGATATGTGTTACTACTGAATTTATGCATGCAATAATAGTGAACACAGATCTTTCAAAACTCACTTATTTTTATATTAAAATTAAGAATGTTTTGCTACAAAATTTCTAGGCTCTTTATTAATAAAGAGCTTAGCTTCTTCCTTGAGAGAAGACAAGATTTATGATCTAAATTGTTACATCTAACAAAGGACTAGTGTTAACTTTATATCACAGTTAACTCCTGGTTTACACAGTGTATAATAAGACATGCTATTTACTTTAGTAAACTATCACTTATCATAATCATTTTAGGAAAAGTATATCTTCCATTTTTGGCTTAGCATATCTTTGCATACTGTGTTAACTTTGATCTTCCTTTGTCAGTTAATCTTCACCCTTGATCTTGCACACTCTTCAAGCTGCTTTTTGTAGACTTGTCAATCCAGCTGGTTGGATTGTTTGTTGATTGTTAATCTTGGATATTAAACTGGTCTGCAATTTGTACTTTGAGATTTTACCTCGAGATCTCCAGTTAGGCATATATAGAACTTGACATCTCGATAAGTATATTGGCTTATCGAGATCTCTAATCACTCTATTGTAGATTTGACTTGTAAAGGTCTCTGAGTTCTCTATAAGAGAATTTAGCTTGTCGAGATCTCTCAGCTCCATGTCTCCATTTTGACTTATCGATATCTCTGACATCTCTAGTGACATTTTGACTTGTCGATATCTCAGAGATCTCTAGTGATTTTTGACTTGTCGATATCTCTAGAGTTATCTAGTGAAGAAATGACTTGTCGATATCTCCAATCTTCATATCTTCAATTTAGCTTGTCGATATCTCTGAGTTCTCTAGTAGCTTTCCTGAGTTCTCGATAAATCATTTGGAGTTCTCGAATGACTTCTCTATAAGACTAAATCTGTGACTTGTAGAGATCTTGACTTAGAACATTTTTCCCAAAACAGATTTATTCAACTCCAAGCTTCTTCATAATTTTTCTGAGGCATGATCTTCTTCCAGATAGAATTCTTAGGCTTGATACTGTTTTAAGAAAAAGGCTCCAGTCTGCTCCTTTGACATTTTTATAGACTTTAAATGTTACAAGTACAAAATGCAAACTAAGATTACAATACAACTTACTTAGGGTTGTCAATTTAATTTAGTCTTGTTATTGTACAGGCATGTCTTGCACAACAGGTATGACAAGGATATGAAGAATCTTGGCCAACTGAAGAGAAATGGGCTAAGGAAGGAATGGATCTTCTTTAATTGCATTACAAGGGAATTCAACAACAAATGCACCAATTTTGATGCCCTTCCAATCATGACACAGCAAAATGGGTACTCTCTAATTCATGGTATAAATTATGATTTTGGTAGAGTTGTTTTAAAATTCATAGGGGATAGATTAAAAGCTGATAGGAATATAGTATATTATGCTAGATTTTATCAGTTAATCTTTAATGTCTGTTTCCCTGATACCCAATCCCTGCTAACCAAATTGTGTCAGTTTTTAAGCTCACCAAGAGAGCCTTCTCTGATCTTATTTCTAAAGATTTAGAAAAGGTTGATGTTGCTCCTTTGAGTTTTCCAGTGATTGCCAGGAACTTGCTCATTGAAAGGCTGTAATAACCCTAATTTTTACAAAAAATTTGAAACCCTGATGAATAGTAACTTTCGCTGATTTTGCTGATTGAGTAAAATTATCAGACCACACTATATAGGAGTACTGTTATGGAAATTCTGAGATTGTATTAGTATTCCATAAAGTAAATGAGTGTATGTAAAGATCGTCATAATTCGAATTCGGACACTTTAATTTTCCCCGAAAATCCACCAGATACTGAAGGAATTGATTGTAAGGTAACATGATTAAAATGTAATAGAATTCAAGGATTATAATAGAGGATCATTAAAGGAATATAAGATATTAACAGAGGTTCAGGGAAGCCCAAGTAATAAGGTCCTGAATATGATCCCTCAAACGATCAACAAGAACAAGGGTTAAGCAAACCGTAAAATGAATAAGCGACAAAAAATCAATCTTGTACAAGAATCAAGGAACTAGAAACAAGGTGACATCATCAAACAACAAGATAATGACAAGTGGAAAGGGAATGAAGTAAGCAGGATGATGTAAGCAATTGGAAAAGAAATTTATGTAAGAATGATTCTAGACCAAGTGTTTTAACTAACCAATTAACCTAGATTAAGTAGATATCTTTTTGGGTTAATTGTGTACAAGTAAATTAACCTTGATTAATCCAAGGTTAATCTTAACCAAGGCTAATTCACCACATATTTCACATAACACAAACAAAAAGCATTTCATTTCTCCCTCACCACTTTGCTCTCAGACTAATCAGAGATAGCAACTTCAAACTGCTTTATATCCTTTGATTCTCACTCAAATATTATGTTCTATAGCTCATTGTAAAGGTATTGAGACGGAATATAACTCTTGTTTACAAGTTTCATCCAGATAAGTATGGTAAGACCCTTATTTGTCCAGTTCTTTCAAGCGCACTAATAGTAATTCCGAAAGTTCTAACTTTTTTCTTGAACTCCTTTGCAAGTTTGAACATGATAAACATAGATCAAGGATCTCTTAATTATTAGAAGATCTTGTTAGTGTGTTCAAGGATCCAAGGAAAGTATACCTCTTAGTTTATCTTGATATTTATTATTGGTTTTGATGATAGTTATGTTTAGTACATGTATGCTTAGATATATTACCTCAAACTATGATTAAGCGTGTTTTAATGGTGGGAACCTTGAGTTGATGAAAATTGAGTATTAGATGATGTTCCTAAGATATTTTTGAAGACAAACTAGAGTTGATGATGCTTGGGTTATTATTTGAATGGATGTCAAAGATTGAAAATCTTGGAATCATAGTGAACATAAAGTTATAATGTCCGATTTTTCAAACCCCTGTTTTGTGAGTAAAGTTTGGATTCAAAACGCCAACTATTAAACCTTACCAATGCCATGGTTAGCTAGATCATGTCGTAATATGTTTTGATATGTGGTTCGCTTAGATTCGATTTACGGTTTAGGAGAAACGGCCGTTTTAAGTAAGGAAATTTAGCGAACGAACCCTTACCCCTCACATAACTTTAAAACCTTGTTTAAAGACCTTAAAAGACTAATTAGATTACGAAAAAATTATGTAAGGTGGATTAGGCAGTTTGTAAAGTACTCTTAAAAAAGTCGCCTTAAAATGTTTAATGGTTAATTTTATAAATATTATGGAGCCGAGGATACTAGAGCGACTAATGTGAATCCTTACGCATAGAAGCGAGCGTTAGGGTATAAATGGATAAAGTCTAGTTTTTAAGAGACCGTGGATTAATTCTGGCTCATATGTTATTTATAGGTTACCGGACTCATCCCATACCTATTTTCACCCCAGACCGCTTAAACAAGTTTTCTACCCGTATACTATTGTTGTGATAATTATATATATATATATGCATTATCTTGAGATAAGTGCATGGTGATTATTAGCAAATATTGCAATATATTAAATCTTGTTGATATGATATGATATATATATATATATGCATGCCTTTTTCGGAAATCTTGTTATCCCATTGTCGATTCAATTGATTATAAACTGCATAATACCTATGCTAGAGATAGACATTATTTGCGTATACCCTTAGTATAGGGAACCCAAAGTTGAACATTTTTCCTAAAACCGGGACGCGAGGTTCTCGAGTATATTCTATATATTTTTCTATAACTATTAATCAAATAAGGTATATTCAATTTTTTTGAATAATAATCAACTTTAAGTTTGATTATTAAAATAAAGATCTTACTTTCGTATAAGTATATCTTTTGTTATTTATTATTCATTTCAAGTATTAGTTTCAAAACTTCTACTTTAATTATTTTATAAAAACTATTTTTGGGAATATTATTTAAATAATTATATTCAAATATTTTTTAATATATCGGAACTGATTTATTTTATTAAATCATTCTCACTCAAAACGTTTCCAAAAATATTTTCAAAACTTTAAAATGGTTTTAAAAGTTGGAGCGGATCCCAAAACTCATTTTTAATTTAAACATTTCCTTTCATGGAGGGATTTAAATACTCGCTTAAAACCTAAGGGGTCCGGCTCCATGGTGTATTTTTGTCACAATGAAGTTGTGAAATGATAATAGAGTCTTTGATTACTTGCCCAACGTTCGAGAAGTAAGCCCAATCAGAATGCATTGACATAGGTGACATGGGCTCCATGGGAGTCCATCAAAGCGTAAGTAGCTGAGTGGCAGTCGAGCATAAGGTCCTAATGTGGCCAGGGTGATGACCAGTGAGGAATTCATCCATCTACTAGTAATAAAGGTGACTTCAATGATATCTTTGCATGACCAGCAAGGTATCGGATTTATGCCAAAGTTTTCCTCCTTCCAAAATCATTAGGTATTACAACTCTGTTTATACTTTTCATAACAGAGGTTTTCAAGGAGTGTATAAGAGATATACATGTGTGTATATATATATATAAATATCGGGACTAATAAAGTATCTCGTAACTTCATTTCTTTTGAATGATATTACAAAGATTGATTCTATACAAGTTTTATCTTGTAGCTTCATCTATGTGATGAATTTTTGAAAACTTATTATACTTTGAACAATGGTAGTTCAGGTAGTTTTTCTAAATGGTATAAGTATATTGGAGTATTTTGTAACTTCATCTTTTCAAACTTATATCCAGTAAGTAATTATCTTACACTTGATAAAGATTTTCAGTAAGTTATCGATTCTGATACTTGCATTATTGATTAAACTATATATTATCGTGTGAGCTGTAATGCTCAGTCTTGCTTCATTTATTCATCACACAACAACAACTAGGCAAGATGAACAGGACACGGACATATTGGAAATGTTCCGCAGCTTCCTGTATGCAATGATGCCGTTATGGCCGAGGTCGGAGCTACCAATAGGCTAGGATTTCAACTTTTGATGTACCGGACTTTTGTATATTTATGAATTGTAATAATGGCATGAATATGTAAATTTATTCAAAAACCCTTTTGTGGTGTAATGACTTATATTGTGGAATAAAATGATTTCTATTATTTTTGGTATTCATCTCTGAGACTATAACTTGTGGTGTGTGTGTATATTATTGGGTCACATTATGCAGTAGTTGGTTGTTTATTAATTTTAAGTGTTATTAAGAGAAATGGAACTCGTGATAACCCGGATCCCCGACCCCGGATTTAGGTAGCGGGGCACCGAACCCTGAGGTTGAGCAGCAACAACATGATGATGTTTTATTACATATTGGAGATTAGGTAGTGGATTTGATGGAGTACCCTAACGCGGGACCGGATGAGATTCATATTGAGAATATAGTGGTTGGATTTTTATCCCGGAAGGAATTGTGGCCGAAGAGGATTGTTGAGTGGCATTTATGACACTTATTTATGCTCTAATAAGCTTTGAATTGGTGTATTTATACTCAAGTTATTTGTGTTTTAACATGTTTTCAAGTGTTTTTGCATTTCAGGCATTAATTTGTGAATCAGGTGAATTCACATTTTTTGATGCTAATATGGTGTCTAGGGGTGTTGGAATAAAAGCTTGTTGAAGCCGGCTCAAAGCTGCAAGAATAAAGAGAAAGAAAAGAAGTGTTTTTCGCAGAAGTCCTGCGCGCCCGCGCAAATGAAGCGCGCGGCTGCACCGGGGTACAAGAAGTCAGCGTGCCTGCGCTGGTGAAGCACGCAGCCGCGCTAGGCCGGGATAAACAAAATCCTGATTCTATTACAATTCTATTTTCTGGACTCTTGGGATGATTGAACTGCTATATATTGATAACTTGAAGTCATTTTTTAATAAGGAGACTTACCAGAGCACAAGGAGAATACGACAAGAGACCTATATCACAATTCAACAAAGGCGAAGATGATCTAGTTTATTCTTCTTAATCTTTGTTTTGAATTGTAATCTTGAATGCATGTTTCTTGTTTTGTTGAACCTATACTCTTGTTTTTACTTGGTTTTATTTATTCGTATAAAGACTACATCTGCTATGTCATGTTTTCATCGGAACCCACGTTGATGATGAGTCCGATTATGGTCTAATCATTGTCGTGGGGTTCTAGCGGATTCATTTATGGATTTCTTTGGTTAAATTGTTTGATGTCTTAGTATGTGGTGATTGTATAATATCCTAGTATTGGTTGTGCATATTCGTCTTATGAGCGTCGCGAACTTATAAGATAGTGTGTTAATTCTTAATGAAGCGAAAGTGAATTTAAGAATTTAGAACTTGCCATGCTAGCATAGGTTCATGTATTTGTTATGCATGATCCGTAGGTAATTTTAACCATCTTACTTGCCTTATATAATCAAGATAAATAACTTGTGCTTAAATCGTTATCTTGTCAAATTCTATAGACATATAGGGTCTCAATATAATTGGTGCCTATTCAGCTTCTATCTCTTTTGTGGGTGTCTGGTAGAATGGTACTCGTGCAACGAAAGTTGGCGTTTATCAGTTTCGTATTGTCTGATTAGTATCATCACCATTGCATGCCAAGGTTAAGAAAAATAAGACTATTGAATAAAGTATTTAATGAAGTTAAAATCCCATGTTTGTCATACATATAATTTCAGTCAATCTTATTCTCGTAGTTATAATTGTTAGCGTAATTCTTAGTTATAAACAATCTCACTTTGTTATCATCTTAGCATTGAATAATAACCATGCATTGTTTCTTAGGTGCGTAATTTAGATAGTTAACTAATACAGTCTCTGTGAGAATGAACTAGAAAAGATTCTATACTACTTGCGAACTCGTATACTTGCGTGTATTATTAGCGCATGTTTAGCGACTAACAAGTTCTTGGCGCCGCTGCCGGGGACTGCAGTGTTAACTATTAGTTTATGTGCTTTCCATCAGTGGTCGTTAAAGTTTATTGACTCTGACATTGTTACTTAATTGTTTCCTTGTCTTATTTCAGGTGATCTAGCGAGGGTGTATGCATACGCGTTCGCGTACTCGCAAGAGAACACTGGATAAAGCCGAGGAAGAACTTGTGGTGGTTCCTAGGGAAGTTTTTGAGGATAAAGAGAAGTTAGAGAAAGAAGAGAAAGTTGAAGAGCCAATTGTAGTAGCTATGGGTGATCAAGCAGAAAATCCGAAGGCTTTGATGGACTACCCTAAGCCTAAGATTAAATGACATTCAGTCTAGCATCATCAGACCAGCCATCAAGGCTAACACTTTTGAGAACAAGTCAAGCACAAACCAGATGACACATAACTCAGTTCAGTTTGGGGGTTCTCCTACTGAAGACCCCAACATGCATATCAGGGATTTCATCGATGTTACGACCGGCATTTTATGTAATATTATTTGTGGATTGGGTATAATATTAAAGTCAAATGAAAATATATTCAATGATTGTACGCTAGTGTCAGTGAAAGTTTCTGCATTATTAATTTGCTTTGTGTAGTATATGATTTTTCAAAGCAAGAGTTTATTTAATTTCTTTATTTTTGATTTATAAGGAATATTCTAAGCTTTGGAAAAATTTTCTTTTAAAAGGTATTTTGTTCACAAATTTTGAAAATGATTTTATAAAGTCTCTAAAAATCCAAGTTATTTTATGATATAAATTTTATAATTTTTGAACTTATATTTTATTTTATAAAAATAAATCATTATAAATTTTAGTTGTCATATTTATCAAATTACATAAGAGACCTTGCATGCAAATCACCCTTCTATTCTCTCAAAGGGCAAACAAGACTTTTCCAACCCCATTAACTCATTTGATTATTACCAAATTACTACCTTAGCCTTGCATGCAAAATGGCCTAACTTTAACCAAGGGACATTTTTGTAAGTTCTCACTTCCACTCATCATTTGTAAACCAAATAGCATAAAGCAAAGAAATCAAAGTGGGAGAGGTCATTCTCATTCCACACTCCAACACCCCACAAATTTTCTCTCCTCCCCCTCCCACATTGCTCTCGGCCGAAGGCCAATTCCCCACCCCACTTTCATTTTTCAATTCATTCTTCATCTTCCCAAGTGTAAATCTTTTACCTACATTTATCTTATATACTTTCCAAGTGTTTTGTGACTTGGAAGTTGAAGTTCCATGGATGCATGTGTAGTTCTTTTGTGATCTCCAAAGAGAAACTCTTGATTCTTATGAATTCAAGAGCTCTCTATGAGATATATTATGTATATGTGCTAACTAAGTGTTTTATGGAGATATCATGCTTTAAAATCCTTTGCATGCTACAGAAATTTCATTATATATTTATGTTTAGACATGCATGTTAGTTTTAAGACATTAAAATGATGATCAACCATGTTTTGCATGCTACTCTTTTCGAAATCATGTAGTTATGTTTAAAAATCTATAAATTCGAAATATGTGTGCTTAAAATAGATTGTTTTCATGATAAATTTCTTATTAATACTTAAAAGAAGTTATATTTCATGATTATTAAGGATGAGTATTAGGTGCAAGTCGATTTTGCAAGCATTTAAAACTTTATGCCTAGCCGAAATCTTGTTATGTGCTTTCCATGAGTTGCATGTTATATATTTGGTTGCATGTTGTTGTTTTTGGGCATGGATGATCTCACCCAAGTTTATTTTGAGAATAAGGGAGTTATTTAAGTAGATCACCATGTATAAGTCTTGGTTTAAGTATTGAGTTGTTGTTAGTTGAGTTTGTCAAGTCAAAACCTTGGAAAATGAGAGTTATAGTTTCTGCAGAAAAATCACTATAGCACCCTGAGGTTTAGAGTGAGTTTTGACCATGTCATTGGTGTGCACTTTGAGGCCCAAGCTACCAGAAGTTAGTATTGGGAGTATATAAAAGGTTTTAGGAGTTGGTTGGAGGTTTGCATGTCATTTGATTAGGTGCACAAGTAGAATCACAAAATCTGTCCAGCAGGGGACCGTTTTGTTGCAACTTATAAATAGGGAGATTTGACCATGTCATGGGTAGGCCCTCATTAGGACCAATTGGGCCTTAGTTATAGGGTATGTCAGAGAAGTTTTTTCAACCATAGTTCATAGGATATGAGCTAAAACCATGTGTCACAAGTTAATTCAAGTCAGGGCATTTTCTGCCAAGAAAAACAGGGGAACCTTGGACTTTTAGCTTAGGCCCAAGAAGGCCAAAGCCAGGCCCTTGAGCCACATCAAGTTTGTGAGATGCCCTTAGGTCAGGAGAGTCTTGTGTAAAAGTTTTGAAGGAAAACTTATAGTTTAAGAGTGTCTAATATACTCAAGAAACCATAGTTGTCATTCTGAAATTTGCACCAGTGAGCACTATCACTTATCACATAGTTTTAGAAAACTTAGAAGTGAGTATTAGGTCGACCACCATAGTCGTAAGATAGTATAAGGTCAGTAGAGAAAAAGGCACAAGTGAGGGTCAATAGGTTTTGGATAATTTAGGAAAGGCACATCGAGTTAGGAAGCCAAAATTTGAAGACCTTGTCTAGTTTAGCGACCAAGTGACTTAAAGTGGTGAGTCGAGATCATCCAAGCCTAGTGTTGCATTATGGTATATATATGGTGTTATTTGGTGTTAATATATGATATGTGAATATGTGGCTATGTGTGTGCAATTATAATTTAAAGGAGAATATAAATTAAGTGCATATAGGCCTAAGTGCCATCCGTGTTTAATTTCGAGTTGTATATAGGTTAAGTTGGTGAGAATATATTATAATGAGGATTATTATTATTTATGTAGGATCTCGAGACGAGGGAAAACTTGCCATAAAAGTCGAGTGAAGCTCCAGTTACTCTTACCAGTCAGACCAGACCAGCCTATCTCAAGGCAAGTGATTCAACTTGACCTTCGTATTTACTACAAATAGTTCTTATATATTGATGCAAATATCCTGAGTCATTTTGATATATTTAAATCAAGCGTATCTTTTGTTTATCTTTGAGTTACATAGAGATGCCATGAACCCTCGAGTACGTATTGCAAGTAGTTCAAAAGTCTTTCATGATAGTTTAATACCATGATAAAATGAAGAGTTGATATATTACTTGATTGATCCCCTTGATTACCATGTTGATATTTCCTATGTATTGATATCTCATCCTGATACTTGAATCCCTATAGAACCTTACTTTGAACCCTGCGAGTCAAAAACTTATCAACATGAACCCTCATTTATTGATACCCTCTTTCTTATCCTAAAGCTTGACAATTCTGATATGTCCTGAGTTAAAGATCATTCTTCATACCTTAACACCCTTAGTATTCATGAAGCTTACCTTCTTGATGATCCAGCACTTGAACCTTGATGAGAAACCATTGCTTTGAGCCCAAATTGGCATTACCCTTCATATTATCCATTAGCCTCACTAAATCCTCTTGTCCAATTATTGATATATAAAAACCATTCAATTACTTGAATAGAGAATAGTTTTGTGAATCATGGCTCTGATATTCAGTACCTTGTTTCCCGTGTTTCGAGTTGATCTATAATCCCTTGATAAAAATGTTTACAGTCAAAAGAGATTTTGTCATAAATCGGCATCAGTTTTTAAAATGATTAAAATGTGGATTTCTCAGTCCCAAAGGGGGATAAATGTTTTTTTGAATGGTGGATCTGGACTGAGACGCGAGTCATTTCCACACTTATATTAGGCTTAAAAGTTGCCTAGGGATTCCCATTAATGTTTTGGAACCCAGCGAGGTTCGGGATTACTTCGCGGCTGATCCCCGGCTGTAATCCGTAGCGTCATAAAATGATTTTGATTAAGACATGATTTTAAAATTGTTTTGATGCAAGCAAAATGATGCCATCTCACATAGTTTTTATCTCTCGTTACCTTTGGTTATGTCTTTCCATTGTCATTCTTAAAAGTATATCTCAATTTATGTTTTGTGTCGTACTGTTAGCACTTGTTGAGCATTTGGCTCACTTCTTGCTTTACCCTGATATTACAGCTAGCAGCTATGGTTAGATTCAAGCAGACTACCCGTAAGACCTGTAATGCTGATGCTTATGTTCGAGCTCAGGTAGAATAAGTAATAATAGCTGTGTGAGGACTCGGTATTTGTAATCAGATGTAATAGTTGGTAGTGTTGGGCTGTTCCAAACCCTAAACTATAAGATCTTGGATTTCGTTGTGTATTCTTCATTAAAATGATGTAATAGCTATATTTATTTTGCTATTTAAGTTGGGGGTGTGACAAGTTTTGGTATCTGAGCTACGGTTTAGAGTCCCTGGACAGCCCAAATAGGTTATAGGATTTGTGTGTAGGTTATAGATATTATGCGAGAGAGTAGGTTAAGTAAATTATTATTAATACTCCTCTTATTGGTTGTCAGCAAAGGGCACATTCCTCGTCATCCTCTGGGTCGGACGACACTATTGCTTTCTCCGTGTATGCTGAGTTGAGGCGCGAGTTCGACATGCTTCAGGGCAAGTACGACCGACTGGTAGACCGACTGAAGAACGTGTATCCGGACAGCCGAAACTACGAAGGGAAGCCCAAGGAGCAGATGACTGCGAGACTTGAGACCTTGGTTCAGTACGTCAACACTAAGCTTGAAGAGATGCCAGCGCACCGGGACCGGACCAGCCAGTATGTCATTCAGATGGTGGCGGATGAGCTCCAGAGCATTGTGAAGACGCTTCGAGAGGAAAAGACTACCAAGCCCCGTTCAGATGGAGTGGAGCCTTAGTTCTTTCCATTTACCTTTCATGTTGTTGTACTATCAGACTCTATAGAATACCCAGTTGTTTCCGTTTTCCTTTAAATAAGCCTGTTATTCCTAGAATCAAACTATGTCCCAATCCTATGTACTGTGACCTTTAAAATTTCAATAATTATGTGCTATTGTTCCATTTGCTCTCAACTGTTATTTTATGTTTTTATCATCATATCTGCTTAATTTGGAAACTTGACCCCATATGAAAATGAGAATGCCATGCGATACCCTCGAATCATTTTATCATTCATATCTGTTTTGACACAACTCTTATTTCAGGATCATGCCTCCCAAAAAGAAGAACCCAACAACCACCTTCACCACAGACCCAAATATTCTTCGACTACTGGAAACCTTGCAACAGCAAACCAATGCTATAGCTCAACAACAACTAACTCTTTAACAACGAATTGAAAACCAAGATAACCGTGAGCCACACCAACCACCTGAACCACCAGTACCACCTAGACAAATTGTCACTTTCAAGGCTTTTCAGAATGTGAATCCACCTGTATTTCATGATACCACTGATCCAGTGATAGCTAACACATGGATCAAGGAGATGGAAAGGGCTTTTGAGTTGGTACAGTTAGGAGATGATCAGAAGACGCCGTATGCTACTTACTTCTTGAAGGGAGAAGTTATCTATTGGTGGGAATCAGTAAAGGCTATGGAAGTCACTCAGCAGGTTTCTTGGGAGAGATTTAAGAAGTTATTTCTGGACAAGTATTACCCTAAGTACATGCAGAATCAGATGGAGCTAAAATTTCTTGAGTTGAAGCAAGGGAACATGACTGTATTGGAGTATGAGAAGAAGTTCACTGAGTTGTCAAGGTTTGTGACAAAGTATACCAGCACTGAGGAGGAAAAAGCAAAGAAATTTCAGCAAGGATTGGAGCCTTGGATCAGAGATAGGGTGGCTATGTTTGAGCTTGAAACTTATGCGGGAGTAGTACAGAAAGCTGCTCTGATTGAGAATAATGGGATGCAGTCAAGGAAAGAGAGGGATAACAAGAAGAGGAAGGTTTCATTTTATGGAGAAAAGTCTGAAGCTGGAAGTTCGCAAGATCGGAATGTAAAGAGGATTGGTTTTCAGAAGGGCGGAAATTTTCAAAAGAAGGGAAATTTGGGCAAAAGGCAAGAATCAAAAGGAAACAACCAGGCAAGCCAAGGGCAAGTTGGAGAAAACAGGTTCCAGAGACCGGAATGCAAGCACTGTGGAAGAAGGCACCCCGGAGTATGCAATAAGCTGAGCATCACCTGTTATAGGTGCAATCAGAAGGGACATTTGGCAAATGATTGCAAGATGCCGAAGCCAGGAGTTACGTGCTACAAGTGTGGGAAGACTGGACACATGGCTAGGGAGTGTAAGGCAACAGGACCAGTCAAAGCTCTGATGAACGTGGCAAGTACCAGTGCAAGCGTGCCAGCTGAGGTATTGGCATTACCTCCACCACCCGCACCAACCCCGCAAGCAACAACAAGGACATTTGATCTAAAGATGAAAGATGCTGTTCAGAATTCTGAGGTGATAGCAGGTACACTTTTACTCAATAATGTCAAAGCTAAAGTATTGATTGATTCGGGACCAACAAGATCTTTCATATCAGAATCTTTTGTTGATAAGCTCCAATGTGATAAAATGGTTATGAGTGAGGTAGTAAATGTGGTAATTGCGAACCAAGAGAAGATTCCTGTGAATCAATTTTGTCCAAAGTGTGAGATCGATATTTCGGGATATAAGTTTTCAGCCAACTTGATACTCTTCAAGTTGGGAGAGTTTGACATAATTTTAGAAATGGATTGGTTAGGAGAGAATAGCGCTCAGATTAATTGTAAGACCAAGAGAGTGTATTTAAAGACGAAGAGTGGAGAGAAGGTAGTATTTAAGGGGCAGAGGCAAGAGCAACTATTTCTTACAATCGTTCAGGCTAAGAAGTTGCTTAGAAAAGGTTGTGAGTCGTTCCTAGCATATGTAGTGGATTCAGAGAGAGGCAGCCTCAGCATGGAAGATATTCCTGTAGTTAGTGAGTTCCCCGATGTGTTTCCCGATGAACTACCAGGCTTACCACCAGATCGACAAATTGAGTTTGAGATCAACCTTGCTCCAGGCACCGAACCAGTTTCAAAGGCCCCATATATAGATGGCACCAGCAGAAATGAAAGAGCTGGAGAGCCAGCTACAAGAATTATTGGATAAAGGAGTGATACAACCAAGTACGTCGCCATGGGGAGCACCTGTTCTGTTTGTAAAGAAGAAAGATGGGAGTATGCGTCTATGCATAGATTACCGGGAGTTGAATAAGGTGACGATCAAGAACCGCTACCCGCTACCAAGGATAGATGACCTTTTTGATCAGTTGAAGGGAGCAAAATGCTTTTCGAAGATTGATTTGAGATCGGGATACCATCAATTAAAGATCAAAGAAGAAGATATTCCTAAGACCGCATTCAGGACCAGATATGGGCATTATGAATTCCTAGTAATGCCGTTTGGATTGACCAACGCTCCGGCCGCATTTATGGATCTGATGAATCGGGTATTTAAGAAGTATTTGGATAAATTTGTCGTGGTATTTATTGATGACATCCTTATTTATTCTAAGTCAGAAGAAGAACATAAGCAGCACCTCTGGATAGCATTGGAGATACTCCGACAAGAGAAGTTGTATGCCAAGTTTACCAAATGTGAGTTTTGGTTAAAGGAAGTTCAATTTTTGGGACATGTTATTGGAAATGAGGGAGTTAAAGTGGATCCAGAAAAGATTGAGGCAGTTATGAGTTGGGAGAGGCCAAAGACTCCTACGGAAGTGCGAAGTTTTCTAGGATTGGCCGGATACTATAGAAGATTCGTCAAGGATTTCTCGAAGATTGCCACGCCATTAACCAAGTTAACCAGAAAGAATCAAAAGTTTGAATGGAGTGCAGAATGTGAAGATAGCTTTCAAGACTTAAAGCAGAAGTTGGTAACAGCTCCGGTGTTGGTACTTCCAGATGATCAAGGGAATTTTGTAATATTCAGTGACACTTCACATAAGGGTTTGGGTTGTGTGTTGATGCAACACAGTAAAGTGATCGCATATGCGTCAAGACAGTTGAAGCCGCATGAGTTAAAGTACCCGACGCATGACTTGGAACTAGCCGCCATAGTGTTCGCACTCAAGATCTGGAGACATTACCTCTATGGAGAGAAGTGTGAAATCTACACGGATCACAAAAGTTTAAAGTACATTTTTACTCAGAAAGAGCTCAATATGAGGCAGAGGAGATGGCTGGAATTGATCAAGGATTATGACTGCTCGATAAATTACCATCCTGGAAAGGCGAACGTAGTGGCCGATGCTCTGAGTAGGAATGAGAGATTGAATATGATGATAACATCAAAAGAGTTAACTGGAGAAATCGAAAAATTAGAATTGGAACTTTGTGCTTATGGAAAAGTCGAAGAAGTTTGTCGTGCAATGACCTTTCAGCCAACACTAGTGGAAAAGATACAGAAGTGTCAAGAAGAAGTAATGGAGAAAGAGAAGAAACAGTTATCTGGAGAGGAGATTGATACTCAAAGGGATGAACAAGGGATACTAAGGTTTTCATCCAGAATATGGATTCCCCATGTACCTGAATTAAAGAATGAGATCCTCCATGAAGCCCACAATTCGAAATTTTCAATCCATCCGGGAAGCACCAAGATGTATCAAGACTTAAAGAAGAACTTTTGGTGGCCAAATATGAAGCGAGACGTGGCAGAATGGGTTGCGAAGTGCTATACTTGTCAGAAAGTAAAGGCAGAACATCAACGACCAAGCGGATTAATTCAGCCCCTGAAGATTCCAGAATGGAAATGGGAAAATATCGCTACGGACATTATAGTAGGACTACCGCGAACGAAATCCGGACATGACGCAATATGGGTTATAGTTGATCGTCTTACGAAGTCGGCGCATTTCCTTCCAATAAAAGAGAAGTCGTCATTGGACAAGTTGGTTCATTTGTATGTGCGCGAAATCGTACTAAGGCATGGAGTACCCGTATCAATAATTTCAGACAGAGATCCCCGATTTAACTCGAGATTCTGGAAGCAATTTCAGGAATGTCTTGGCATAAAGTTGAATATGAGCACGACGTACCACCCGCAGACTGATGGCCAGAGTGAAAGGACAATTCAAACAATTGAAGATATGTTGCGCAGTTGTGCAATCGATTTTGCAGGAAGTTGGGACGACCATTTGCCGTTGATTGAATTCTCTTACAACAACAGCTATCATTCCAGTATCGGTATGCCACCATACGAAGCTTTGTACGGGCAAAAATGTAGATCACCAACAAGTTGGGATGAAGTGGGAGAATGAAGAATTCTCGGCTCGGATTTGGTACAACAGTTGCATGACTCGGTCAAGTTAATTCAGAAAAGGTTGCTTGCTGCTCAAGATAGACAGAGGAAGTATGCGGATCCAGCGCGTAAGGACGTTCAATTCCAAATTGGCGAAGTTGTGTTGCTAAAGGTGTCACCTAGAAAAGGGTTGATAAGATTTGGCAAGAAAGGGAAGTTAGCACCTAGATACATAGGTCCTTTTGAGATTTTGAGTCAAGTGGGAAAGGTGGCCTACGAGTTGGCCTTACTACCTCAGTATCGGCATGTGCATAATGTGTTCCATGTGTCGTTGCTTAAGAAGTACAATCCTGACGCTAGCCATGTGATAGAATATGAACATGTAGAAATTCAGGCAGACCTGTCATTTGTGGAGCAACCGGTTAAAATACTCGACTGGCAACTAAAGAGTCTTAGAAATAAGTCAGTAAAGTTAGTAAAAGTACTTTGGAGGAACCCTAAGGTCAAAGAGTCGACTTGGGAGTTAGAGTCTGATATGCGTTCCCGGCATCCTCATCTTTTCTCTTAGATTCTGGGGACAGAATCCCTTAAGGGGGAGAGGATGTTACGACCGGCATTTTATGTAATATTATTTGTGGATTGGGTATAATATTAAAGTCAAATGAAAATATATTCAATGATTGTACGCTAGTGTGAGTGAAAGTTTCTGCATTATAAATTTGCTTTGTGTAGTATATGATTTTTCAAAGTAAGAGTTTATTTAATTTCTTTATTTTTGATTTATAAGGAATATACTAAGCTTTGGAAAATTTTCTTTTAAAAGGTATTTTGTTCACAAATTTTGAAAATGATTTTATAAAGTCTCTAAAAATCCAAGTTATTTTATGATATAAATTTTATAATTTTTGAACTTATATTTTATTTTATAAAAATAAATAATTATAAATTTTAGTTGTCATATTTATCAAATTACATAAGAGACCATGCATGCAAATCACCCTTCTATTCTCTCAAAGGGCAAACAAGACTTTTCCAACCCCACTAACTCATTTGATTATTACCAAATTACTACCTTAGCCTTGCATGCAAAATGGCCTAACTTTAACCAAGGGACATTTTTGTAAGTTCTCACTTCCACTCATCATTTGTAAACCAAATAGAATAAAACAAAGAAATCAAAGTGGGAGAGGTCATTCTCATTCCACACTCCAACACCCCACAAATTTTCTCTCCTCCCCCTCCCACATTGCTCTCGGCCGAAGGCCAATTCCCCACCCCCCTTTCATTTTTCAATTCATTCTTCATCTTCCCAAGTGTAAATCTTTTACCTACATTCATCTTATATACTTTCCAAGTGTTTTGTGACTTGGAAGTTGAAGTTCCATGGATGCATGTGTAGTTCTTATGTGATCTCCAAAGAGAAACTCTTGATTCTTGTGAATTCAAGAGCTCTCTATGAGATATATTATGTATATGTGCTAACTAAGTGTTTTATGGAGATATCATGCTTTAAAATCCTTTGCATGCTACTGAAATTTCATTATATATTTATGTTTAGCCATGCATGTTAGTTTTAAGACATTAAAATGATGATCAACCATGTTTTGCATGCTACTCTTTTCAAAATCATGTAGTTATGTTTAAAAATCTATAAATTCGAAATATGTGTGCTTAAAATAGATTGTTTTCATGATAAATTTCTTATTAATACTTAAAAGAAGTTATATTTCATGATTATTAAGGATGATTATTAGGTGAAAGTCAATTTTGCAAGCATTTAAAACTTTATGCCTAGCCGAAATCTTGTTATGTGCTTTCCATGAGTTGCATGTTATATATTTGGTTGCATGTTGTTGTTTTTGGGCATGGATGATCTCACCCAAGTTTATTTTGATAATAAGGGAGTTATTTCAGTAGATCACCATGTATAAGTCTTGGTTTAAGTATTGAGTTGTTGTTAGTTGAGTTTGTCAAGTCAAAACCTTGGAAAATGAGAGTTATAGTTTCTGCAGAAAAATCAGTATAGCACCCTGAGGTTTAGAGTGAGTTTTGACCATGTCATTGGTGTGCACTTTGAGGCCCAAGCTACTAGAAGTTAGTATTGGGAGTATATAAAAGGTTTTAGGAGTTGGTTGGAGGTTTGCATGTCATTTGATTAGGTGCACAAGTAGAATCACAAAATCTGTCCAGCAGGGGACATTTTTGTTGCAACTTAGAAATAGGGAGATTTGACCATGTCATGGGTAGGCCCTCATTAGGCCCAATTGGGCCTTAGTTAGAGGGTATTTCAGAGAAGTTTTTCCAATCATAGTTTATAGGATATGAGCTAGAACCATGTGTCACAAGTTAATTTAAGTCAGGGCATTTTCTGCCCATAAAAACAGGGGAACCTTGGACTTTTAGCTTAGGCCCAAGAAGGCCCAAGCCAGGCCCTTGAGCCACATCAAGTTTGTGAGATGCCCTTAGGTCAGGAGAGTCTTGTGTAAAAGTTTTGAAGGAAAACTTGTAGTTTAAGAGTGTCTAATATACTCAAGAAACCATAGTTGTCATTCTGAAATTTGCACCAGTGAGCACTATCACTTATCACATAGTTTTAGAACACTTAGAAGTGAGTATTAGGTCGACCACCATAGTCGTAAGATAGTATAAGGTCAGTAGAGCAAAAGGCACAAGTGAGGGTCAATAGGTTTTGGATAATTTAGGAAAGGCACATCGAGTTAGGAAGCCAAAATTTGAAGACCTTGTCTAGTTTAGCGACCAAGTGACTTAAAGTGGTGAGTCAAGATCATCCAAGCCTAGTGTTGCATTATGGTATATATATGGTGTTATTTGGTGTTAATATATGATATGTGAATATGTGGCTATGTGTGTGCAATTATAATTTAAAGGAGAATATAAATTAAGTGCATATAGGCCTAAGTGCCATCCGTGTTTAATTTCGAGTTGTATATAGGTTAAGTTGGTGAGAATATATTATAATGAGGATTATTATTATTTATGTAGGATCTCGAGACGAGGGAAAACTTGCCATAAAAGTCGAGTGAAGCTCCAGTTGCTCTTACCAGTCAGACCAGACCAGCCTATCTCAAGGCAAGTGATTCAACTTGACCTTCGTATTTACTACAAATAGTTCTTATATATTGATGCAAATATCCTGAGTCATTTTGATATATTTAAATCAAGCGTATCTTTTGTTTATCTTTGAGTTACATAGAGATGCCATGAACCCTCGAGTACGTATTGCAAGTAGTTCAAAAGTCTTTCATGATAGTTTAATGCCATGATAAAATGAAGAGTTGATATATTACTTGATTGATCCCCTTGATTACCATGTTGATGTTTCCTATGTATTGATATCTCATCCTGATACTTAAATCCCTATAGAACCTTACTTTGAACCCTGCAAGTCAAAAACTTATCAACATGAACCCTCATTGATTGATACCCTCTTTCTTATCCTAAAGCTTGACAATTCTGATATGTCCTGAGTTAAAGATCATTCTTCATACCTTAACACCCTTAGTATTCATGAAGCTTACCTTCTTGATGATCCAGCACTTGAACCTTGATGAGAAACCATTGCTTTGAGCCCAAATTGGCATTACCCTTCATATTATCCATTAGCCTCACTAAATCCTATTGTCCAATCATTGATATATGAAAACCATTCAATTACTTGAATAGAGAATAGTTTTATGAATCATGGCTCTGATATTCAGTACCTTGTTTCCCGTGTTTCGAGTTGATCTATAATCCCTTGATAAAAATGTTTACAGTCAAAAGAGATTTTGGCATAAATCGGCATCAGTTTTTAAAATGATTAAAATATGGATTTCTCAGTCCCAAAGGGGGATAAATGTTTTTTTGAATGGTGGATCTGGACTGAGACGCGAGTCCTTTCCACACTTATATTAGGCTTAAAAGTTGCCTAGGGATTCCCATTAATATTTTAGAACCCAGCGAGGTTCGGGATTACTTCGCGGCTGATCACCGGCTGTAATCCGTAGTGTCATAAAATGATTTTGATTAAGACATGATTTTAAAATTGTTTTGATGCAAGCAAAATGATGCCATCTCACATAGTTTTTATCTCTCGTTACCTTTGGTTATATCTTTCCATTGTCATTCTTAAAAGTATATCTCAATTTATGTTTTGTGTCGTACTGTTAGCATTTGTTGAGCATTTGGCTCACTTTTTGCTTTACCCTGATATTACAGCTAGCAGCTATGGTTAGATTCAAGCAGACTGCCCGTAAGACCTGTAATGCTGATGCTTATGTTCGAGCTCAGGTAGAATAAGAAATAATAGCTGTGTGAGGATTCGGTATTTGTAATCAGATGTAATAGTTGGTAGTGTTGGGCTGTTCCAAACCCTAAACTGTAAGATCTTGGATTTGGTTGTGTATTCTTCATTAAAATGATGTAATAGCTATATTTATTTTGCTATTTAAGTTGGGGGTGTGACAATCAAGATCCGCGACACTTTCAAGTTCAATGATGTGACTGAAGATGCTATCAAACTACGTCTCTTCCCATTCTCTCTGAGGGAAAAGGCTAAGTGCTAGTTACACTCCCTACCAGCAGGGTATATCACCACTTGGGAAGATCTTGCTCAAAAGTTTCTCACTAAATTCTTCCCCATGGTGAAGACTGCCGCAATCAGGAATGCTCTTACTCAGTTTGTTCAACAAACTGGAGAATCTCTGTGTGAGGCTTGGGATCGATATAAAGAGATGCTAAGGAAGTGCCCACACCATGGCATGCCTGATTGGATGATTATCAAATGTTTCTATAATGGATTGGGTCCTACTTCTAGACCCATGCTTGATGCAGCATCAGGAGGACCCTTGGGGGCTAAGAGCTAGGATGAAGCTTATGAACTTATTGAACTGATGGCTGCTAATGAGTACCAGAATCCTTCTCAGAGACTGACTCAGGGAAAATTAGCAGGAATTCTGGAGTTGGATGCAGCAACTGCTATCGCTGCCCAACTAAAGGCTTTGACGATGAAGGAGGACACCTTGGAAAATTATGGAGTTAATCAAATCACTAGTGTTTGCGAGCTATGTGCTGGATCCCACGAGACTGATTAGTGCATAATTTCTAGTGAATCAGCTCAATTTGTGAGCAACTTCCAGCGATCGTAGCAACCTGTGACAGCCACCTATCATCCTAACAACAGCAATCATCCAAATTTCAGTTGGAGCAATGTTCAGAATGCGGTTCAACAGCTTATCAGCAATATCCAGCTAAATAGTACAACCCCCCTGGTTTTCAGCAACCGCAGTATGCACCAAGACAACAACTCCAACAAGCTAATGAAAAATCCGAATTGGAGGAGTTGAAGCTTATTGTAAGAGTCAAGTTGTTTCTATCAAGACCTTGGAAAATCAAATTCGGCAAATTGCCAATGTCTTGCTAAATCGTCAACCTGGTACCATGCCTAGTGACACTGAAGTGCCAGGAAAGAGGGAAGTTAAGGAGCAAGTAAAGGCAATCACTTTGAGGTCTGGGAAGGTTGCGAATCCCGAACAAACTCACAAGTTAACTGAAGAAGTTAGGGCTGAGAAAGAAGTAGTGCAGCAGGATGAAGAAGTGGAACCAAGAAAGACTACCGTTGAGCACACTCCGCCTGAGGATAATAAGGGGGGAAACAGATCTATCCTCCACCGCCTTTTCCTAAGCGGCTGCAGAATAAAAAGCTGGACAAGCAATTTGAGAAGTTTCTGGAGGTGTTCAAGAAACTTCATATCAACATACTTTTCACCTAGGTTCTCGAGCAGATGCCTAGTAATGCAAATTTTATGAAAGGCATTCTCTCTCGGAAGGTGAAGCCAGATGATTTAGAGACTGTCACTTTCACGGAGGAATGCAGTACTGTGCTGCAACAGAAGTTACCTCGGAAGCTTAAAGATCCAGAAGCTTCACCATTCCATGTACTAGTGGACAAGTGTCTTTTGACAGATGCTTATGTGATTTGGGAGCTAACATCAATCTGATGCCTTTGTCAATTTTCAAGCAACTGGACTTACCTGATCCCAAACCAACTTAAATGACCTTGCAGTTGGCTGACCGTTCTATTACATATCCGCGAGGTATTATAGAAGATGTCTTGGTCAAGGTTGATAAAATCATCTTTCCTGCTGATTTTGTAATTCTTGATTTCGAGGAGGATAAGAAGATTCCCATAATCTTAGGAAGACCTTTCTTGGCGACTGGCTGAACCTTGATAGATATGCAGAAGGGTGCGCTCACCATGCGAGTTCTGGATCAGTATGTTACTTTTAATGTGTTCAATGCTATCAAATTTCCTACTGATAATGAGGAGTGCTTAAAAGTAGAGTTGGTCGATTCGGTGGTCACATCGGAACTTGATCAATTGCTAAGGTCTGATGCCTTAGAAAAAGCCTTATTGGGGAATTCAGATAGTGAAGATGACGAAAGTGAAGAACAATTGCAATATTTGAATGCTTCTCCCTGGAAAAGGAAAATCGATATGCCTTTTGAATCTCTTGGAATGGAGGAATTGAATAAAGCTCCTAAACGCCTCAAGCCTTCTATTACGGAAGCTCCCACTCTCGAGCTTAAGCCTTTACCTGAACATTTGAGGTATGCATTTTTAGGTGATGCATCTACTCTGCCTGTTATTATTACATCTGACCTTTCAGGGAGTGATGAGGAAAAGCTTTTGAGGATTCTGAGAGAGTTCAAGTCGGCAATCAGTTGGACTATAGAATATATCAAGGGAATCGGCCCTTCTTACTGTATGCATAAAATTATGCTAGAAGAAGGTAGCAAACCTATGGTTGAGCAGCAAAGAAAACTTAATCATATCATGAAGGAAGTAGTGAAGAAGGAAATTCTTAAGTGGCTAGATGCAGGGATCATCTACCCTATCTCTGACAGTTCATGGGTAAGCCCGGTTCAACGTGTACCAAAGAAAGGTGGAATTACCGTGGTAGAAAATGAGAAGATTGAGCTTATTCCTACAAGGACAGTTACGGGGTGGAGAGTTTGCATGGACTACAGGAAGCTAAACAAAGCCACTAGGAAGGATCACTTCCCTTTGCCCTTCATTGATCAGATGCTTGACAGGTTGGCCGGTCATGAGTACTATTGTCTTTTGGATGGCTATTCGGGTTACAATCAAATTTGTATCGCTCCAGAAGATCAGGAGAAAACTACCTTCACTTGTCCATTTGGTACTTTCGCCTTCAGACGAGTTTCTTTTGGTCTGTGGGGTGCGCCAGCCATATTTCAAAGATGTATGATGGCCATCTTTTCTGATATGATTGGCCAGAATGTGGAGGTGTTCATGGATGACTTCTCAGTCTTTGGCAATTTTTTTGATGAATGCTTGCAAAATCCTGGACACGTTCTCAAGAGGTGTATTGAGACCAATCTGGTTCTCAATTGGGAAAAATTTTCACTTCATGGTGCGTCATGGCATCGTTCTCGGGCATAAGGTTTCTAGTAAGGGTCTTGTGGTGGATAAGGCCAAGGTGGGGGTTATTGAGAATCTTCCTCCACCCATTTCGGTTAAAGGAATTCGCAGTTTTCTTGGTCATGCGGGTTTCTACAGGCGTTTCATCAAGGAGTTCTCAAAAATTTCAAAGCCTTTGTGCAGTTTGTTAGAGAAAGATGTTCCTTTCAAGTTCGATGACGAGTGCCTTGCAGCTTTTGAGACATTGAAGAAGAGTCTAATTACGGAACCTGTCATAACTACACCTGATTGGAATGAGCCTTTTGAGATGATGTGTGATGCAAGCGACTATGCAGTTGGAGCAGTTCTTGGGCAGAGGAAGAACAACATATTTTATGTGGTCTACTATGCTAGTAAGACTCTAAATGGTGCTCCACTGAATTACACTACTACGGAAAAAGAACTTTTGGCTATTATCTATGGTTTTGAGAAATTTCGATCTTATCTACTTGGGACTAAGGTGACAGTTTTCACTGATCACGCTGTAATTCAATATCTCGTCTCAAAGAAGAGCTCGAAGCCTAGATTGATTTGATGGGTTCTTTTGCTCCAAGAATTTGAACTAGAGATCAAGGACAGGAAATGAACTGAAAATCAAGTTGCTGATCATCTCTCGTGTTTAGAGAATCCTAATACCACTTCATTAGATAAGACATTGATAAATGAGTCTTTCCCCGATGAGCAGCTGTTTGGAGTGCAAAAAGAAGAACCGTGGTTTGCAGACATTGTGAACTACCTTGTGAGTAATATCATGCATCCCGACTTATCTAATGCTCAAAAGAAGAAGTTTCTTCATGAAGTGAAGTGGTATATGTGGGATGAGCCATTTCTTTTTCGCCAAGGAGCTGACCAAATCATCAGGAGATGTATTTCTTATAGCAAAATGGGGTGGGGGATCTTGTGAGATTGCCACTCAACGGCTTATGGAGGATATTATGGTGGAGAAAAGACAGCAGGTCGTATTCTTCAAGCAGGTTTCTTTTGGCTGACATTGTTTAAAGATGCTCATCAGTTTGTTTTGAAATGTGATAGATGTCAATGTGTGGGTAATATGTCTAAGAAGGATGAGATGCCTCTTAATGTGCTTCTCGAGGTTGAGGTCTTCGATGTTTGGGGAATTGACTTCATGGGGCCATTTGTGTCATCTTGTAACAATCAGTATATCTTGTTGGCGGTTTATTATGTGTCGAAATGGGTTGAAGTTAATGCATTGCCAACGAACGAGGCGAAAGTGGTGCTTAATCTTCTTCACAAGCAGATATTCACAAGGTTTGGAACTCCAAGAGTCATAATCAGTGATGAGGGGTCGCATTTTTGCAATCGCAAGTTCACTGCTATGATGAAAAGGTATAATGTAAATCATCGCATTGCTACGGCTTATCATCCTCAGACAAATGGTCAAGATGAGGTATCTAACAAAGAGATCAAGCACATTTTGGAGAAAGTGGTTTGTCCATCAAGCAAGGATTGGTCTTTGAAGCTTGATGAAGCTGTTTGGGTGTATAGAACAGCATATAAGACTACATTGGGAATATTGTCGTTTCAATTGGTTTATGGTAAGGGGTGTCATTTGCCTGTGGAGCTCGAGAATAAAGCATATTGGGCTTTGAAGAAGTTAAATCTGGACTTGGATACGGTTGGAAAGAAGTGGATGCTTCAATTGAATGAGCTTGACGAGTTTCGACTTCAAGCTTATGAGAACAATAAAATGTATAAGGAGAAAGTCAAGAGGTGGTACGATAGGGGTCTAGTTCTCAAGAAATTTGTGCCAGGGCAACAAGTTCTTTTATTCAACTCTCGTCTTCGTCTTTTTCCTGGAAAGTTGAAGTCTAGATGGTCAGGGCCCTTCATAATCAAAACTGTGTTTCCACATGGAGCGGTGGAAATTTTTGAGAATGATCTAGGCCAAGCATTCAAGGTCAATGGTCAACGGTTGAAGCATTATTACGGTGGCACGACAACCCGCGAGGGGGTTAGTGACGTTTTATTATCCATTTGATCTCAAGATTTTACGTCGAGCTAGCGACGTAAAAGAAGCGCTTCTTGGGAGGCAACCCAAGTATGTTGTACATTAGTAGGTAGAGGAAGCAAGAACAAAAGAGAAAAACACAAAAAAAATCTGAAAAAGGAAAAAAATCAGGGCCAAGTACAGAAGTTGGGCGCGCCCGCTGGCCAAGCGCGCGGCCGCGCCGTTTTTCCAGTAACCAAGCGCACCCGCGCTAATCTAGCGCGCGCCCGCGCCAGTTTTCCAGAGAGTGTGCGCGCCCGCACTGTCCTAGTGCGCGGCCGCGCCGGGTCCCTATCGAAAAAAAATAAAAAAGGCAGTTTTAAGAGAAAATCAGGATTTTTAACCAAAAATCAATTCCAACCCGATTTTTACTCTTCCACATCCCGTAATTTCCTCTCCTAATCAATTCCATTATTCCCACGATTCCCGTAAAGAATTCATACCCCTCCACCAATAAATATATACACTTGTATACAACTTCTCCACCAATTCACAAACTCTCAAACACAAATTCTCTCTAAACACTTAAGCTTTTATTCTCTCTCTTTCAATCCCGATGGCACCCTAGAGACAAAGAACACAAGTTGGAAGCAGCGCCACTGATTCTTCAATTGTGAGTTGTTTAAGGCAATGGTAAGCATTTGGAGATGATTCTTGAGATGGGATGGGTTCCTTTTTGTGAGGATCCCGCTGTTGTGCCCATGAGTGTTGTGCGGGAGTTCTATGCCAACGCTAAGGCGGAGAAGAATGGTTTCATGGTGGTGAGGGGGAGGAGTGTTAAGTACAGTGCTGAGGCTATCAGGACGGTGATTGAGCAGCCTGCGAGGAAGGTGGGCCAGGACACTTGGAACGATAAGACTCCTGAGGACTTTGATTTGGATCTCATCGTTGCTACTCTCTGTGTGTCTAAGACTCACTGGAAGTTTAAGAGGGGCACTATTGATTACTCCACATTTCCTGCGTCGTGCATCAACAGGTATGCACGGGCTTGGAACTTGTTTATTTATGCAAACATCATGCCATCTTCTCATGTGTATAAGATTACTGTGGAGCGTGCTCGTCTGCTTTGGGGTATTCTGCAGGGGGATTACATTGATTTGGGGATGGTGATATACCAGGGGATTTTGAGGTTTTTGAGAGGAGGTACTACTGGAGCTATTCCGTATACGTCCATTGTGACGAAGTTGTGCATGGTAGTTGGTGTTCATTGGCCCGCACATGAGCAACTTCAGATTCCCAATGCTCCTAGTGACAGTTCTACATCGCACAACATAGTTGAGTGGTATGGAGGGAAGCCCGATCCTAAGGGGCTTGGTTACTCATATGCTCATTTTCCAGGAGGTGTGCCTATGGAAGTAGCTACATCAGGAGGTTCTCAGTATGCCCGTAGAGCAGCTTGGAGAGCTCAGTATGGAGAGGAGGCTGGTTCGTCGCAGCAGCAGTATGAGGAGGAAGCAGGAGCGGAGATGAGAGCTGGTTTGAGTTCGACGCAGTATAGGCGTCTTGCGAAGAGGATGGATGTGATGCACGACATCCATAGTCGTTTTGCACACAATCTCACCCAGGCACTTGGGACTGCATTTAGAGCCACCAGAGTTGACATTTAGTGGCCAGTATTTGGTGAGGACTCTGTGTATCCGCCTCCTGACACGCCTGACACTCCACCCCTTGAGGGTGAGGATTCTGATTCACAGTAGGTATTCCTGATTCCTTACTATTACCTTCAATGAGGATAGTGAATATTTTAAGTTTGGGGGTAGTAGTTGAAGGAATATGTTTGTGTGAGTCTCATATAGTTGCATGTTGATGATAGTTTAGTTCATATAGTTGCATATTTTGTCATGTAGTTTTTTTTATTTTGTTCATGTAGTTTCATGCATTTGCATTTTGACATTATCCCTTAGATAATTTTTCCGATTAATTGGTGATATTGATGCTAGTGTGGTGATGTCGTATTTAGTGATGTTGGGTCTTATTGGATTGATTTGCATGCTAGAGACACTTGTATTTCACTAAGTCTTATAGGTTTCTAGAGTGCTAGATCATGATCATGGTTTGTTGATTTAACGAGGTTTAATCTCTTGTTTTTATTTAGAATTTAGGGTATTCTCTTAATAATAAAAGACATGGATATTTTAAAATTGGGAAAAACAATTTGGATTTTATTGCTAGTTGTGTGGCTAGGTGTCAAATGGCTAGTAGCCGGCTCATATTTTTATTAGTAGTCTAGGGTTGAATGAGATGGAGCGAAACGCACTCATTCAGAAAAAAAAGAAGAAAAAGTGTTATGTATAATTGATCACGAGTGGGCTCTTTAGTACTCGAGTTATTAAGTTCTCAGGGGACTTTGTGCCTAGTGACCTAAGGCTTTGATAGTCTAGGATCCGCTAACCTAACGCTCGCTACGTGGGTGCTATTGTATAAGTCTTTTGTGGACCTCACTCATTGCACGATCAAATAAGCATTCTTGTATGGTTTTGTTGTGAATAAAAGCATGAATCCATAATAGAAAACTCTGATATAAGAATTGAAGTGTTATAAGTTATTTTGAGTATAGCATTTATTCTATTTATAAACATGCAATTATTTTGATAAGTAGTGAGTCATAATTGTCGATCTAGTTGCGATAGTACATCTGTAAGCATTTACACACACGCACGTCTCTGGTGTGTAAGTTGGTTTGTGAGAATTTGTGGATTTTTATGCGAATAATTGCATTTGCTGAGGTTTTGCTGTTGATTGGTTTAGTTATTCTTTGGGGATCGATGCATTCATATTAGTTGCATTCATGCATTTTTGTTTCTTGTTCTTTGACTCTGTTTATGCTTGAGGACAAGCATCGATTCAAGTTTTGGGGTATGTTGAGTGGCATTTATGACACTTATTTATGCTCTAATAAGCTTTGAATTGGTGTATTTGTACTCAAGTTATTTGTGTTTTAACGTGTTTTCAAGTGTTTTTGCATTTCAGGCATTAATTTGTGTATCAGGTGAATTAGCATTGTTTTGATGCTAATATGGTGTCTAGGTGTGTTGGAATAAAAGCTCGTTGAAGCCGGCTCGAAGCTGCAAGAATAAAGAGAAAGAAAAGAAGTGTTTTTGGCAGAAGTCCAACGCGCCCGCGCTGATGATAAGCGCGGCCGCGCCAGGGTACAAGAAGTCAGTGTGCCCGCACTGGTGAAGCGCGCGGCTGCGCTGGGTCGGGATAAAGAAAATCCTGATTCTATTACAATTTTTTTCTGGACTCTTGGGATGATTGAACTGCTATATATTGATAACTTAAAGTCTTTTTTTAATAAGGAGACTTACCAGAGAACAAGGATAAGACGACAAGAGACCTATAGCACAATTCAACAAAGGCGAAGACGATTTAGTTTATTCTTGTGAATCTTTGTTTTGAGTTATAATCTTGGATGCTTGTTTCTTGTTATGTTGAACTTATACTCTTGTTTGTACTTGGTTTTATTTATTCGTATAAAGATTACATTTGCTATATCATGTTTTCATCGGAAACCACATTGATGATGAGTCTGATTATGGGCTAATCGTTATCGTGGGGTTCTAGCAGATTTATTTATGGATTTCTTTAGTTAAATTGTTTGATATCTTAGTATGTGGTTATGGTATGATATCCTAGTATTGGTTGTGCGTATTCATCTTATGAGTGTCGCAAACTTGTAAGATAGTGTATTAATTCTTAATGAAGCGAAAGTGAATTTAAGGATTTAGAACTTTCCATGCTAGCATAGGTTCATGTATTTGTTATGCATGATTCGTAGGTAATTTTAACCATCTTACTTGCCATATGTAATCAAGATAGATAACTTTTGCTTAAACCATTATATTGTCAAATTCTATAGATATATAGGGTCTCAATATAATTGGTGCCTATTCAGCTTCTATCTCTTTTATGGATGTCTGGTAGAATGGTGCTCGTGCAATGAAAGTTGGCATTTATCAGTTTCGTGTTGTCTGATTAGTATCATCACCATTGCATGCTAAGGTTAAGAACAATAAGACTATTGAATGAAGTATTTAATGAAGTTAGAATCCCATATTTGTCATACATATAATTTCAGTCAATCTTATTCTTGTAGTTATAATTGTTAGAGTAATTCTTCGTTATAAAGAATCTCACTTTGTTATTGTCTTAGCATTGAATAATAACCTTACATTGTTGCTTAGGTGCATAATTTAGATAGTTAACGAATACAGTCTCTGTGGGAACGAACTAGAAAAGTTTATATACTACTTGCGAACTTGTATACTTGCGTGTATTATTAGTGCGTGTTTAGCGACTAACAAGGATCCTGAGAAGACTAAGGAGATGATCGCTGAGGAATTGATGACCATAGTCTGGGCGACTACCAGAGCTAGGATGGCCGTAAGGGAGGCACTAGAGGATGGAGAGTTACCAAGGGCACAGCGGATAGTGAGGGCAGATGAAGCGGGGCCTTTCATGGAATCAGTTTTACCAATATCAGACCCTCTCCAGGAAGTTCCATTAGATATCCATGAGGTTCTACCAGTTCATGTTCCATCTCCTATACAGAGCCCATCACCTATTGAGGAAATGCCTCCTTTATCTCCTGCACCATTGTCACCGGATACTGTGCTTGGTTATCCAGTTGGATCTCCTGGGTCTGCACCTCCTATACCCCATGGACTGTTAGATGCAACTGTTCAGGCTTCTTTTATTGCTAGTTATCACATGACTTTGGATAGTCTGTCTGAGGCCCGTAATATTAGAAGTGATCTGTTGGATCGACTTACTGCATCAAGGAGTGAGGGAGGAGTACTTCCGGTAGGCTTAGCTTATAGCATGGACATGATTGAGGCTACCACCCGAATTTCAGCTAGAGGCCATTTTGAGGGTCAGATCGATCCAACTCTACTTGAGACTATCCTAGACCTCAACATCTCTTTGATGGAGCAGGTTAGTGATGTAGTTCGTTCCCGCATTCCTTAATCCTGAGTAATGTGCAGAGTCAAAGCGATCAGACAGGGATTTTCATTCAGCACCACTTTTAGAGGATTAGCCTTAATTATAAATGATTGGTCTATATTGATTACATGATTATCTTTGGTAGTACTTTTGGGATATAATACATCGGATCAAATAATTTAATTCTCTTTCATGTGTTTAGTTATTGTACCCTCAAACAAATGGTTATGTATATAGTTGTTCCTTTCAGTTCAAATCAGATCTTTTGTGATAAGATCACAAGTTTATTTGTAGTTTTATCTGCATTGTTAATACTTAAGAGTGTCGTGATGTATATAGAAAGTGGGAATTCATATTTTCCGACAATGTAAGGACTGTACGAGGGGAAGACTTAAGCAAAGTAAATGAAACCAATATAAAGAGATTCTCGAAATTTACCAAGCATTATGCCCCACAAGGAATAAGATTAGGGCAAACCCTGAGTTTGATAATCAGGGAGGTCACAATCAAGATATAAGGAACCCGGAACATTATGAAGTGGAAAATCAGAGTTAAAACATATAGGGTGACCCTGATTATGGGGAGAAGGATGGAACGTTTAATACGAAGAAAATAGAAGTCGAGTAAGGAAAGGAGACCCAGGACGGTACTCCTATGGGATAATATATGGACATTCCTATACAGAACTTAGACTATTATCCCCGACTATCACCTTGAGGAATCAATGCGGTGGAAAATTCTTTCAGGACCCTTTTTGTCGCTTAAGCTATCAGAGTTCCACTAAACTGCTGACCCAGCCAAGGCAAGAACCTGGATAAAGGAAATAGAGGAATCATTTTAGATTCTACATGATTGATGAAGCACAAAAGACTATTTTTCCACTTACCTTCCAAAAAGGAAGAGGTCAACCACTGGTGGGAAGCCAAGAAAGGTATAGAGAAAGATGTTTTAATAAACTGGTTAAGGTCCAGTCAATTGTTTCGGGGAAAGTACTTCCCAAGGTACAAGAGAGAAATGTGAGAACAGCTTCAAAGATCTGAAGAAAAGATTAGTGATGGCCCCAGTATTGGCATTGTCGGATGGTAAAGGAGATTTTGTGATTTATAAGTGACGCCTCGCACAAGGGATTAGGGTTTGTGCTTATGCAGCACAACAAGGTAATCGCATACGCGTCTAGACAATTAAAGGAATATGAAATTCGATATCCTACCCATGATCTTGAGCTCACAGAAATAGTTTCTACTTTGACGATTTGGAGGCACTACTCATATGGAGAGAAGTACGAGAATTACGCCGACCATCAGAGCCTCAAGTACATTTTCACGCAGAAGGAGCTTACCATGCGCTAGAGGAGATGGTTAGAGGTAATCATGGATTATGATTGTGAGATTTTTATCATCAAGGGAAGGCGAATATAGTGGATGATGCCCTTATTAAGAAAGAGAGGCTCAAGATGATAATGACTTTGGGGAGCTTATAAGAGATTTTGAGAATATAGAGAGATTGTGTAGAAGTTTTAGAGACAGACCAAAGGCGAACGAGTATAATAAATTATGAATCTAGGTTGTGAAAGTCATCAAGGTTCGATTAAGGGCACGAACCCAGAATGATAGGATGTTTGAAATTGATGCTTATCTTATGTTGGTTCATGAAATGAGTGTAATAGAAATGAAAAACCAAAAGACTAAAAGGGAAAGGAATATAAAGAAAATAGAATTTGGGGAACAACAAGGGAGTTAGGTATGAAAAACCCTAAGAAACCCTCGCAATAAGGATATAGAAGTATGTCATCATCAGGGCGATTGTGACTGATTATGAGATAAAGTCGAGGTTTGAAGGCTTAAGCGATACATATAATTAATCTCAAGTTGGGAGTATTCAATGAAACTTCGAGATAGATCGATGGATTAAATAAGGGAACACAGATGGAATGAGGAGGAAGGAAAGCAAGAAATTAGGAAATTGGATAAAGGAAGTAACCTTCAAAAATGTGAAGTGTATGTAACACTTGTGACTTGATACCCAAAAGGGAGACACCAAGTATAAAAGCTATCCCAACATTGAGATGACTGTTGAGATAAATAACATAGGTAAATGACTAATTAGAACTAAAAATTTCACGTTGAAAATGACCAATATCTTTCAGAACATCCATACTATCATGACCAAATAAGGCAAGAAATGCGGATAATCGTTGTTATCTTTTGGAATTCAAATGGATTTACCACAGTTGAGTAAGGATGCTATTGTGAAACTAGGTATAGACTATCGAGGTGAGAATGATTGAATAAGATACCCTTATCAGGGATATATGACTTGATTTATCCATAGAAAGATGCAAGTACCTTTTTAAAGATGGAATTGAGAATAGAACCATGATAACTTGAGATGAACCCTACAACAATGCATAAAGGTTGGCATTTCTCCCTTAATAGGGACAGTATGAGTTTTGACAGTAAGAATTGGAAAGATTAAGGTAACAATGACCTTTAAAGGTCAGTGGAGAAAGTTTTCAGACTTATATAGACAATGGTTCTAGTATTAGTATATGGTATTTTGATATGTCCTAAACCTCGGTAGTACAGGAGGAATGATTTAAGGATAACCTTAAAGGTTTTACAAGGAGAAAGGTAATATTCAATGTTCTTAAGAATAGAAATTTTGATGAGGGAAATATGACGTAATTATAATAATGCCAGGTGGGGCACGTGTTGAACCATAAGAAAGTATAGATCGGCCCAATGAAGGCCGGGATTGGTGAAAACAAGAAGGACCCAAGATAAAAGACGTCCTACGTATGATCGAGAGCCAGCCATGATGATGTTCACATTTAAAGGCTAAGGCAATAACTTAAGGAAAAATGGTAATTTTTTTTACTCACCAGAACTTAAGAAGAACATTTTCACATTAGCTATGATAGAAAATAAGGTAGAAAATTTAGTTGAAAATGGTTCAAAAGACATTGATTGCAAGGAACTAATAATATCAGGAAAGGCCATGAAGTGGCAATACTTTAAGTGTAAGAGAACAATTATAGGCGCTCGTATCAAAGGAATACAGTAATGCTGGTTAAAACCATGAAGGTTCTGTTATGATGTGGAAGAATTACATTCCTTTCTGATGACTGTGCAATACTTAACCAAAATAGTAGGTTGGTGGAGATTTAATTCATGTTAATCACTGTGAGCGGGCTGCCCATCTTAGAAGGTCCTATCTTGAAATAAGCCAGGACCATGTGTTAGGAATATATTGTGAACTTGATGATAAGTTGAAAAACACACCTTAGTAGATTTAACTTAGTGTTCTTGTAGCTCTTGACAGATTTTCTAATGTAGTCCTGACGGATAAACTTTATAGTCCCGACGGATGTCAACTGAACATCCATCGAGAGTGTAGCTTATGTAACAATAAGTATTGTAACACATTTATGCAAATAACAATGTTTTAGTTGAGTAGACACTATAGGATTCTTTAAGTCATGTTGACTACTAAATTGATATGCAGAATAGGTTGGCTAATTGTATATATAAGATGTCTTGTAATTCTGTATAAGTGAAATAGAATCAAGTGACAGAAAGACTCCGACGGATGATCTACAAAGACTCCCAACAGATAATCAACAAGGCTCCCGGCGGATGATCAACACAGTCTTGACGGATGATAATACTCAAATTATCAGTTGACAGTGACAACACAGTCACATGCGTCAGGTGTTTGGAAATGGAATGTTGCAGCCTAATTGTAGGATTTAGAGAACAAAGAAGCATTACCATTTCCATGCAATTATGAAGATATTCAAAAATGCTGGATAGAGTAATGTAGCATCATGATGTTTTTGTAACCCGAAACTCTTCGAAAAACTCCTTACTAACCTAATTTGGTTATTCTAAACGTTTTCCGTGTTTTAACTTTTTCAATCCGGATTACGGTTTGACCCGTACGCCTCCCGGCGTATAATTTTTGATGCGATAAACTTTTTGATAGATCAACAAAACCCGTATTCTCGAAAGGTGGGATAATATTACATTATTTTCGTATAAAGTGTTTTATAAAAAGCCCGGTTTGGATAATTATCCAATTCGGGTATCAATCGGATCGTTTTTGCAGTTAATTAGCGACTAAGTGACAAATTTATCGATCCAGTACGATCCAACACGAACCAATATTCCATAAGTATAAATAGTTTTTTATTTATTCATAATTTTGATTAAAAATCAGATTTTATTATATTTTTACAGAAAATCAGAAAAATCCTCTTTTATGTGTTCTTGAGCTTGTGAAGATCAAACACTGATTTTGGAATGATCTAAGAAGCAAAACCTATCATGTTTGTAATCAAATCGAAGCCCTCAATCCATTCTACCTGATTTTATCATCAAAATCAACTGATGACTGGTAACTTTTAAATTCGATTTTTACGGTTCTTGGTCAAGAATTTGGGGTTTTAACTTTTATTGATTGTTGATTGTTTTAAGTATTATAATTAGCTTTATCTTGAGTTTTAGGATCGATTCCATATATTACTTGAATTGTTTGATCAGCAGAAGCTATAGGACGAATTCTATTTTTTGGGATTTTGATTCGATTCTTTTTCTGAATTGATTATCACCTAATTGTTGATATGGAGATATGGGAATGATTCTATGTAGTATAAGCTTCGATTTTCCATAAAAACCTTTGAATTTGGTTCAGAGATGGGTATTATCGGGATTCGGCCGGACTTGTCGCCGGCAGTGGATGGCAAATCGTCGGAATCAACGATTGGATCGTTGATTCTGGTGGCTGATGTTCGCAGTTGTGTTACTGAGTTGATAGGAGTAGATACATATCAATATATATTGGTTCCGACAGTGTTCTGGGCATCGAAGGGACTACCAGAGATCTACCGAATTTTTTCCATGCCGGCCAGAATCTGGGTAATTTCCAGATTTCCGGCGAGTTCTTAAGAACTCGGGCCGAAGTTTGTCAAGGTCCGGTGTGCCCGTTTTTAAACTCAAAATGACTCGGTTTTGATCTTTGAAAACCCATTTCCAATTTTAGAAATCTATTTCTTACATTTTCTTTTATTTTTAATTCAAAATTCTTTTCTTATTTTAAAAAATCATTTATTTTAATTTCAAAAATCATTTACTTAATATTTTAAATTCTAAAAATTATTTACTTAATTATTTTAAATTATAAAAAATTATTTCTTTTATTCTTTTTAAAAATCCATATTTGTTTTATCATTTATAATTTGTTTTAATTGATTATTTATATATTTAATTAATTTGTTAATTCATTTAATCAATTAATTTTATTTATAAATAGTTAAATGAAATACAATTATTTATAATTAATTCAAATAAATCCTAAAAATTGTTTTTAAGCTTTTAAGAATCATATTTTGGTCTTTATAAATCAATTTATATTATTATTAATTGATTAATTCCTATATAATTCTTATTTTATTCGTAATAAATAAACTGTTCGTCCGTTTAATACGAAACGAACGCGTATAGACTCAGAAAAAATATTCTGCTTTCATTGAAATACTTTCGAGACCCAAATTCTTTTGTTTCGAAAGGTCGCTTGATTTGCAAGTTGATTATCAGTCGCATATTGATCAAAAAATTGTATTTTGACCCGATTTCAGTTTTAAACGTACCAAGTTGAACCTTTTGACGAACCGAGGCATGTGTTATAGAAATTATGTGATACATGGATTATGTGTTTACATGCTATATGAATTATGTGTGTACGTGGGTCATAAGTCCAGTGTTTGGCTGTTATATTTATGTGTGGGCTATCGTATATGTAGACAATAGGGTTTTTAACGTGCGGTTCGTCGAGTAATTATCGTTTAGATGATTAAAAGTGTATCTTTTAATTATAGATGCAGATCATTCGAGTTGATCAGGACAAGACTTTGGATAAAGATTGATATGGAATGGTGTTGGTTATAAAGCTTCTAGCAATCGCAGGAGCAGCATTTCAGTAAAGTGTTGAAAAGAAGGACGATGATATTTTGAGAAAGAATGTCAGAATAGATGGGTCTTTGCGAGTGTGTCTAACTGCTAAAAACCCAAAGGCAAGTATCCCTATCATCACTTATTGTTCAAGTGATATTTATTTTGAATCTTATCATGCAAGTATTGCTTTCCCTATTCTCAGTTCAGAATGGATAAATGTTTTACATATCCCTGAATTAAATGTTTATTATGCAAATACTCTTCTGATATTCTATGTTCAGAATAGCTAAGTGATTTTACATATCAAATGAATGTATTTATAAATGTTTTGGGTTTTGAGAAAAATGAGTTGGTTTTGCGAGTATTCATGCCCAAGTAAATGGGGGAATAAAAGTTTTTAAGGGTGTCGACTATTATGACTCCTTTCAATAAAATGTTTTTATGATTGGATGGTTGCGTAAGAGGCCGTGGCGGCGGTCCAACATGGGCTATGTGTTATACGGGATATAAAACCTTGCTAGGACGATATGTGCCTTGGGTAGCCCTTTTTGTTTAGTTGGATATGCTTCGGCATACTGGTGTTGCTCCACGGCTGATCACCGGTGGCAACACATCGTCGTTCGAAGATTCCAATCTAAATTATTATAATGCTTTTGATAATCTTATAAGGAATGGTTTATCAAGTGTTTTGGTTCTGTATAAAAAGGTGAAATGTGGTTTTGATTCAATTTCGGATTTATGCTGATATTTACTTTGTTGTTAAATATCAAAGGTGGTATTAGTATAGATGATTGATGTTGACTTCAGTATGGGATGTTGTGAGCATCAAAGTTCGTATTGATATCTAATTTGATATGACAACAAAATAAGTATTAATGTCAAGAGTTCAGTTTTGAATAAAGTTTGTGATTTAGTCCTTAATCATTGTTTCATGTTTTTGTTGTTTACGATATTTTCGTAAACACTGTTTTATGAGTTTTATTCTCGTCAAGATTCAAAGTATTGCTGAAGCATTTCGCTCGAAAATATGAAAAGGTTTTTGATTACATTCAAGGAACCAGTTCTGGGGTTCCTTAACTATATTTTCTGATTCAGCAATTATGATTTTAATGGTTCTGCTCTATTGCAGATGTCGGTTTTAGATCAAAAGACCCTATATATGCTATAATGAACTTGCTGAGCATTTATTTCGCTCATACTTTCCTGGTTTTAAATTTAACCTCCAGTGAGGATTAGCTTGCGCTGTTTAGCTGCGTAATTCGAGGAAGCAAAGAAGAAGCTCTTGGAAGGTGGTTGGTCAAGGGTTTGTGGGCTAGTATAACAACTCTTGTATTTCTGTATCATTTAAATGCGTAATTATGGAATTAGTAAATAAATAAAATATGTGTATAGCTTTTGTCAGCTCGGTGTTGTTTTATTATTATGTATGTGTGATTTATGGGGTACCGGGTTGTTCGTGTAATTAATTATGGAGTTGTGTTGAATTATTTTTACTTTAAAAAAAAGGAATTTAATGCAAATATTTGGAATGTCTCTAAAATTGTTTTTATGGTTTTATAATTAAAATAATTATTTTTAGGATTTTATCAAATTTAGAAATCAATATTTCATCAATTACTTAACCCTGTATGATTTTTATGATTTCATTTATTCATAAAATCTGTATTTAATTCCCGAATTCTTCAAAAATTATGAAACTCATATTTTATTAAGTTCATAATATTCTGAGAATTTTAAAATTTTTTAGAATTTTTCTGGATTATTTTTATCTACCCGTTGTTTCGTTATTTATTAAAAAGCGGGTATAAAGTGCGCCTTAAAATTATTTTTTTTAAATTATGAGAAAAAAAATTATTTTAATAACCTTGAATTATTTGTGATATTTTAAAATTAATTTGGAATTTTTCGGGATTCCTTTACCCGCGCGTTTATTCGATAAATTTGTGAAATTGGGCCTGGAGGCGAACGCGGGACACGTGTTAAGTTTATATGTATTGAATTGAAACGTGGCAGTACAGGATTAATAGGAATAAAACACTCAAATATGAAACTCCTCCATCGTTCTTATCATCAGTCTCTTGAAACCTCTCAATCTATCTATTACCCCGTTCTTGTTTCGCCCCTGGTTTTTCGGTGGCCGCAGTTCTGATTCTGGTGAGTTTATCGATCGCCGCATGTATTTCTCCGGCCGCTGTTCTTGGATTTGCTTCGTTCTTGATGAATACTTGTATATATATACGTATATATATGTATTCAGTCTAGGATGTTGGTGTTGGGTCCATTGTGGTTCACCCGGTTGCCGCCGGTCGATTTTCCGGCCAAGCGGCCGGGCGGGTGTCCGTGCGTGTTTTGCTGCTTCACTATTCTGCTGCGATTTTTTGCTTGTTATTCGGGAACTCTCCAAAATTTGCCGCCGTCGACGATGAGCCTCAGCGAGTTGACGGTGGACGGTGATGACGTTGTTCTGAGTCCTAAATTGTATAAATAAAAAAAATTGTATTTTGGGAATTGTACGAAAATAGTTATGAGATTGTGGAATTAACATTGAGATAAGGTTGTAACTTGTTGTGATTGTTGACGTCGAGTTGTTCGACGGGTAGGCCGATAAACAGAGCAGGTGCTGCCCAAATTTTTAGAAATTAAATTCGAAAATGCGGGACATACCCTGTAATTATCGGAACGTCGAGTGAGTATAAATAAGTATATACATATATTTTGTGCGAAACCTGATTGTATGTTGTGGTGAATGTTCTGTCAAAATCCAGTAACCCTAATTTCGTAAAATGACGAGTATACGTATTTTTTGAAAATGAACACCAAACTGATTTTCGAGAGCGTGAACCCTAACTGTTGTGTGTGTTATTATAATGCGTATAATTATGAGTCGGGATTTGATATCGAATGGGTAGGTTGTTAGCGAGGATATGTCAAGCATACTTAGATCTCTAACGTAGGGTATTTCGGCTCTGTAGGTTCTAGTCGAAGGACTCAAGAATTAATATCGAGCTAGGATAACCTAGTGATTAGTCGACAAGCGCAGCGAGGTTCCAAGCGAAGGACCTGAGCGTTGAGGTCGGATCCAAGATAGTCTGCTAACTAAGTGATAAAGCCCGAACATCCGAGTCTATCAAAATTCAGTCAGTGATAGTCGTAAAGCTCAGCAAGGCAAGTACCCCTGACTATTCTTTTATGGTTCAGTACATATTAATAGCTAAATGTTTTATTCTTGTAATGGAACAGAAACGTTTCAAGTTACGTATCCTTTAAAGTTATAAATCACTATTTTCAAGTTGTTTTGGGGAAAAGTAACTTCGAAAGGTACCTATCTCGAATAAAATGATTTGTGAAATGGATTTTATATGTGTGCTGGTAAAATAAATGGTTTTGAAATGAGATAGGTACAAGTGTTTTGAAAATTGGATAAAGAGCCTATTTTAATCCACCTACATCGTGGAATGTTTCGATCCACCTATGTCGTGGAACTTTGGAAAGAGGAAAAAGGGAATTCAGTTGATCTATTGGAATTGAGTTGGCGTAAGTGACTAATTGGGTTGGGCATTCTGTTTAACCGATTAGTCCAGCGTTGGGGGAAAGACCTAGCTAGTCTTTTCCCAAGTTCTGGAACACATTTTTTATTCTGGGTGGCCGTTAGTCGTTGTCCGGTGAGGGTAGACTGATCAGTTATCTTCACCCGTTGAACATCCAATAGATTTGCTTGATTCAGTTTTGAAATTGTTTAACAAATCAACTTGTTGGGATAAATTATTTGAAAGGAAGTAGCATACTAAGATTTAACTCTGGTATTTACACACAGCACATGACTAATGTTATTGTTTTATTGAAAGCATGCTAGTTTGAATATCCAGTTTATAAATGTTTACCCTGTGTTGCAAATGAGCTATAATCTCTGTTCCTGTCACTATTTTATCATAAACTGTTTTATTTGTTATTCATATAGTGGTACTGCTGAGCAAGAGATTTCTCACCCTTGCAGACCATTTTATATTTGTATTGTAGATGTCTAGGAGATTCTTTCGCGATATTCAGGGCAGAGTTCCAGTTCCTTCCATGTCAGGCTCCTCTGAGGTAGTTGTGTTGGACCAAGGATGATGTATTGAGTTGTTGTATTAAGTTAGTGGTGCCAGAATGGCTTATGTAAGTTGGTGTTGTAATTAGTTGTAACCTAAATTATACTTAAACCTGGAAAAGATCTTGGTAAAAGGGGTCGTAGTTATATTTTATTATTGAATTGTTTATCTCATGGTTATTGTTGATGACGTCAACTCCTGACCCCGGGGTTGAGGCCATCACAGTTGGTATCAGAGCTACAGGTTTGAGTCTCTGATTTAGGTTAGGAGTAGAGTCAAAAGAGTGCAGGAAGGTTTATATATATATATGTAAGTTAGCAACTCAATCAGAGGAGCGAGTCTAAGAGTTCAGTCAAGGGTTTCTAAGGTATAACCCTGACGTTTGTTGAGGATTGACTAGAACTGCCCTAGTTTATAGTACGTCTCCTCCGTATATGTATTACTTGTAATGTCCGATAGAGATTTCTAGTTTCCCTTTCGAGAATTTGAGTCTGATTGAGAAAAGTCAGCTTCTGAGAAGACCTTGTTGTGTCAGCTGAGAGACGCCAACGTTATTTCTAAATATCACATTTTCTATGACGAGGAATGTTATTAGACTGATTGTGTGACCTTGGTGAGTTCGGATAGCATGATAATAGTCAGGGGCTGTTATGACGACTAAGTTTTACAGTGAATGTGGAACAGAATGGGAGGTGGTATCTTTGAACCCTTCTATTTCTTTCTTGAAACGTATTTTATTTCCAGAGTAATTGTTTCCTATTCCATAAGTTGCTTATTTTCCTGTGAGAAAGTTGTGAACCGAAGTAAGCTATTTAGGGTTCTGTTGATCTCATTACAAATCAGATCCACCCCTTCCTATTTGTGAATTTTCTTTTTAACATTGTTTCTTTTCTCGGAGATTCTATCGGTTGATTGGGGCAAACAATGCATATGAGTTGACCATTTGTCTGTATGGCAAAAGGGTCTGGTGGGACACCACCGAAGTATGTGTTGTGAGTTATGCGGTACTAAGACTGGCCGTCTTATGTACTTGTATGGTAGCTCTCAGTCATACCTACATTTCTTCACTTTTTTCCTATTCGATTCTCTTGATTTTGAAATTTTATATGATATTTTATGATAATGAATTTATGTGATTCGATGGTCCCTGTTACTGGAAGTAAATAAAAGTTGATTGTTGGGAAGAATAAAAGCTCTATATCCGAGTGTCATTTAAGAATAATGGAAACGACAAGAGTTCAGAATCCAATGATGGAATTATAGCTTCGGAAAAGGTAAATCAGAGGTTGATGGATCGCTTGTGGGTGATAAGAAATCATCCTTAGAGGAATGATTGGTTGAAATTTGGACTTTGGTGCCTAGAAGAGCCCAACGTTTCTTAAATTGACTTGAACTATCAGTTTGTTCAATATAATTAGTGGTTGATATAGCCAGCCAAGTTTCGTAGTATATCAGATTAGTGTTGATGTGGTAATAGAGCAGTGATGGGAAGTTAGTTAGTTGCTACTGTATTAAGGAACCATGCTACGGTGATTAGTTTCTTTATATTTCAGTTTTTCTGTACTGTTGTCAATTCTGCTACTGTCATTGTTGCTATTGTTGCTAATACTGCTAATCTGGATTTCTTTTGTAAATGAACCCAGATATTAAATACATGGGTACTGTGATTGGGTAGCATTTTCCTGATACAGGTGCACCGTTTAAACGGTGATACCTTCTGCCAAACATTTTGTTATATTTTCAATAAACTCATTTATATATTTTAGGAAGATGCCACCCAAGCCAGCTACCCAGTCTAAAGAAAATAGTAGTAGTTTTGTGGAGGGTCCAGCTATAAATGAAATTCTAGACTTGTTACGCCAGCAGCAGCAACAACAGTTGTAGTTAATCCAACAGGTTTAGCAGCAGCAACTACTGTTGCAGCAGCAACAACAAGGAGGGAACCAAGGTGCTAGTTTCAAATCTTTTCAGAATGTTAACCCTCCTGAATTTAAAGGTGAACCTAATCCAGTAGCTGTTGGAGCATGGTTAAAAGAGATGGAGAAAACTTTCAATCTTGTTCAAGTAAATGAGAATCTTAACACTAATTATGCGAGCTACTTTTTAAAGAATGAAGCAAATTACTAGTTGGAGTCAACCAGGGTGTTAGAAGAAGAAGGCCCTATTTCATGGGCTAAGTTTACTGAATTATTTTTGGAAAAGTATTTCCCAGATTGTGTATGGAATCAAATGGAGATTGAGTTCCTAGAACTGAAGCAAGGTGATAGAAGTGTAGCTGAGTATGAGGTTAAGTTCACAGAGTTGGCTAGGTTTGTACCAGACTATGTGCACTCTGAAGCTGAAGGGGCTAGAAGATTTCAACAAGGATTGAAGCCTGAAATTCGTAGTGGAGTGGTGGCATTGCAACTCAAGACGTATCCTTTCATAGTTCAGGCCGCCTTAGTAATTGAATTTGATCAGAAGTTAGCCACTAGAGAAAAAGAAGATAAGAAGCGAAAGATAGATTATATGGAAGAAATATTAGGTCAAGAAGGATCCAGCCAGAATTTTCAGAAAAAGTTGGAAAGAGTAAGAATGAAGAATTTAGAGGGAAATGAATTTCTTTAAACATGATTAGTAACACCTCAGTCAGCTGTAATCAAGCTAAATCGGTTAAGTCACCTATATCAGAATGTAAGCAATGCGGTAAGAGGCATGGTGGAAGGTGTAAGGCAAATACTGAATGTTTTAGGTGTAGTCAGAAGGGACATTAGGCGTCAGAATGTAAGGTGGAAAATCCAGGAGTCGTCTGTTACAACTGTGGCAAGGTGGGGCATGTTGCCAAGAACTGTAGAAGTGCTTACAGAAATAGCATGGGAGGTAGTGCATCAAAAGGTTTGACATCCAGTACAGCCAAGGCTAAGACTTGTAATGTGATTAAGAGTTCAGCTACTCAAGACCCTGATAAGGAACCAGGGAAATGATTGTTTACTGGAAGAAGCATATAATAATATCAACAGAAGTTAATATTAGGGTAAGTATTCAAGGGCATAAGCAAGAAGATAAGGCGTAACTAGCACATGTAGGGAATATAAAGAAGGAAGTACCTAAGTTGGAAGAAAACCAGATAATAAGTGAAGTCTCAAAGGTTTTATTGAATGACTTACCAGAATACCCTTGGAGTATAAGATATAATCTCTCATTAGTTATTGTACAGAGTCGGGCGGGTGTTAAAAGCCCGTATCGGATGACCCAATAGGAATCAAGTAATCGATTAAGGGAAACTTCAGGATTGTGAGATAAAAGACTAATGAGACAAGGTGTAATCCGTGCTGCAAACTGATGTGGTTTATAGAAAAGAAGAATGGATGTGTGATGTAAGTGCTGATTATCAGAAGTTTGAAAAGCTGATGAATAAGAATAAGTAATCCCTGTATAGAATTGATTATTTATATAACCTAGTGAAAGGAACGTGTTGATTCTTGGAGGATGACCTGAAGTCAGGCTACTGTCAGCTAAAGGTAAGCCTAAGGTCATACTAAAGACCGTGTTTAAAGTAAAGTATGGAGATTATAAGTTCTAGTGAGGTTACTGGGATTAACAATTACACCAATCGTGTTTAAATATTTATTGAACAAAGTGTATTAGGAGCACTTGCATAAATATAATTGTATCTATTGATAACATCCTCAACTATTTAAAATCTAGAAAATCCATATAGAACGCCCAAAAATTTCCCTACGAAGGTTGAAAAGGGAGCAGCTGTATGTTAAGATTCTGAGGTATGAATTATGGGTTCCTACTAACGATCACTCCAGCAAGACCAGTAAATATAATTGAGATCCCTGAGGAGTTAACAAAAGAATTGGAAAGAATGAGGGTTGAAGTTTGAACAATCGAAGATGAAAAGAAGCCTCGGTACGAAGCTCATTCTTAGTTTAAATTAATGGAAAAGTTACAAGAATTGTTAGATTTTGAACCAGTTCATTAGATTATGAATAAGGAATATTGATTGGGAAAGGTTAAAAGTAACTCATGGTATACAAAGGGCGAATGCGGATTCGTGTCGGAAGGATATAGAGATAAAAGTTGGAACAATGATATTGCTGGAAGTTTTGCCTTGAAAATGAATAGTAAGACTTGAGCATAAAAGTAAACTAAGCCCTAGAAATTCAGGATCATGTGGGATATTAAGAAAATTAAATAAGTTACCTATGAGCTAGCATTGTTGCCATAGCAGCAGCACACTCCTAGAGTGTTTTGGGTCTTTGTGTCAAGGTAAGGTATTCTTTATTTAATTAAAGTAAGGTGTATGACCCAATCTAGATACTAGATCATAGGAAGCGAGACCTCAGGAATAAGTTTATTCCTATAGTGAGTATGTTTTGGAGGAATGCCTGAGCAGAAGGATCTACTTAAGAGTTAGAGTCAGATATGCTTGACAAATATCCTCACTTATTTAGTTAGATCAGATTCTGAGGACATAATCTTTTTAAGTGGGGAAGTATATAACTACTCGTGTATTTCTGTATTATTTAAATGCGTAATTATGGAATTATTAAATAAATAAAATATGTGTATAGCTTTTGTCAGCTCGGTGTTGTTTTACTATTATGTATGTGTGATTTATGGGGTATCGGGTTGTTCGTGTAATTAATTATGGAGTTGTGTTGAATTGTTTTCACTTAAAAAAAATTGAATTTAATGCAAATTTATTTGCATAAATATTTGGAATGTCTCTAAAATTATTTTTATGGTTTTATAATTACAATAATTATTTTTGGGATTTTACCAAATTTAGAAATCAATATTTCATCAATTATTTAGCCCTGTATGATTTTTATGATTTCATTTATTTGTAAAATCCGTATTCAATTTCGGAATTCTTCAAAAATTATGAAACTCGTATTTTATTAAGTTCGTAATATTCTGAGAATTTTAAAATTATTTTGAAAATTTAATGGATTATTTTTATCTGCGCGTTGTTTCGTTATTTGTTAAAAAGCGGGTATAAAGTGCGCCTTAAAAATTCTTCTAAAATTATGAGAAAAAATTTATTTTAATAACCTTAATTATTTGTGATATTTTAAAATTAATTTGGAATTTTTCGGGATTCCTCTACTCGCGTGTTTATTCGATAAATTTATGAAATTGGGCCTGGAGGCGAACGCGGGACACGTGTTAAGTTTATATGTGTTGAATTAAAACGTGGCAGTACATGATTAATAGGAATAAAACACTCAAATATGCAACTCCTCCCTTGTTCTTATCATCGATCTCTCGAAACCTCTCAATCTCTCTCCTTTCCCCATTCTCGTTCCTTCCCTGTTACCCCGTTCTTGTTTCGCCCCTGGTTTTCTGGTTGCCGCAGTTCTGATTCCGGTGAGTTTATCGATCGCCGCCGGTATTTCTCCGACCGCTATTCTTGGATTTGATTCGTTCTTGATGAATACTTGTATATATATATATGTGTGTATTCAGTCTAAGATGTTGTTGTTGAGTCCGTTGTGGTTTACCCAGTTGTCATCGGTCGATTTTCCGGCCGGGCGGGTGTCCTTGCGTATTTTGCTGCTTCTCTGTTCTGTTGCGATTTGTTTGCTTGTCGTTCGGGATTTTTGTTTGATTATTTTATATAGAAATTAGTTGATGGATTTCGTGAAATAAATGTTTCGTGCGGAAACAAATTTTATTTAATAGGTAGATTAGGTGTTTGACGCCCGGTTTAATCGGGAATTCTCAAAAACTTTCTACCGTAGACGATGAGTCTCGGTGAGTCGACGGTGGACGGTGATGACGTTGTTCTGAGTCCTAAATTGTATAAATAAATAAATTGTATTTTAGGAATTGTACGAAAATAGTTATGAGATTGTGGAATTAACATTGAGATGAGGTTGTAACTTGTTGTGATTATTGACGTCGAGTTGTTTGAAAGGTAGGCCGATAAACAGAGGAGGTGCTGCCCAAATTTTTGGAAATTAAATTCAAAAATGCGGGACATACCCTGTAATTATCGAAACATCGACCGAGTATAAATAAGTATATACATATATTTTTTGCGAAACCTGATTGTATGTTGTGGTGAATATTCTGTCAAAATCCAGTAACCCTACTTTCATAAAATGACGAGTATACGTATTTTCTGAAAATGAACACCAAACTGATTTTTGAGAGCGTGAATCCTAACTGTTGTGTGTGTTATTATATTGCGTATAATTACGAGTTGGGATTTGATATCGAATGGGTAGGATGTTAGCGAGGATATGTCAAGCATACCTAGATATCTAACGTAGGGTATTTCGGCTTTATAGGTTCTAGTCGAAGGACTCAAGAATTGATATCGAGCTAGGATAACCTAGTGATCAGTCGACAAGCGCAGTGAGGTTCCAAGCGAAGGACCTGAGCGTTGAGGTCGGATCCAAGATAGTCTGCTAACTAAGAGATAAAGCCCGAACATCTGAGTCTATCAAAAATCAGTCAGTGATAGTCGTAAAGCTCTACAAGGCAAGTACCCCTGACCATTCTTTTATGGTTCAGTACATATGAATAGCTAAATGTTTTATTCTTGTAATAGAACAGAAAAGTTTTAAGTTACGTATCCCCTCTAGTTATAAATCACTGTTTTCAACCTGTTTTAGGGAAAAGAACTTCAAAATGTACCTATCTCGAATGAAATGATTTGCGAACTGAATTTTATATGTGTGTTGGTAAAATAAATGGTTTTGAAATGAGATAGGTAAAAGTGTTTTGAAAACTGGATAAAGAGACTATTTTAATCCACCTATGTCGTAGAATGTTTTGATCTACGTATGTCGTGGAACTTTGGAAAGAGGATAAAGGGAATTCAGTTGATCTATTGGACTTGAGTATGCGTAAGTGGCTAATTGGATTGGGCATTCTGTTTAACCGATTAGTCCAGCGTTGGGGGAAAGACCTAGCTAGTCTTTTCCCAAGTTCCGAAACACATTCTTTATTCTGGATGGCCGTTTGTCGTTGTCCGGTGAGGGTAGACTGATCAACTATCTTCACCCGTTGAACGTCCAATAGATTTGCTTGATTCAGTTTTGAAATTGTTTAACAAATCAACTTGTTGGGATAAATGATTTGAAAGGAAGTAGCATGCTAAGATTTAACTCTGGTATTTACACACAGCACACAACTAATGTTATTCTTTTATTGAAAGCATGCTAGTTTGAATATCTAGTTTATGAATGTTTACCCTGTGTTGGAAATGAGCTATAATCTCTGTTCCTGTCACTATTTTATCACAAACTATTTTATTTGTTATTCATATAGTGGTACTGCTGAGCAAGCGATTGCTCACCCTTGCAGACCGTTTTATATTTGTATTGCAGATGCCTAGGAGATTTTTTCGCGATAGACAGGGAAGAGTTCCAGTTCCTTCCATTTCAGGCTCCTCTGAGGTAGTTGTATTGGACCAAGGATGGTCTATTGAGTTGCTGTATTAAGTTAGTGGTGCCAGAATGGCTTGTGTAAGTTGGTGTTGTAATTAGTTGTAACCAAAATTATACTTAAACCTGGAAAAGATCTTGGAAAAAGGGGTCATAATTATATTCTATTTGTGAATTGTTTATCTCATGGTTATTGCTGATGACGTCAACTCCTGACCCCGGGGTTGAGGCCATCACAGCTAGTGTAAGTTCTGTTATGAAAATTTGTTTATATTATATTATATTATAATTATGTTATTTTATAGTTGGGCCTGGTATACTTCTTTTCGAAGTTATACTAGTGGGTTTAGTATTGAGTTAAAATTTATTGAAAATATTTTGAAAAGAAAGTGAAATAAATTATTTATGGAATTTGGATTTTTTGTTTCTAGAACTATAACCTAAAAAGATCTTGGTATAGTTTGGGGTCACAGATGCTAAATATCTTCCACTGGCATTTGCAATTTGAATTAACAGGTTATTTTGGATTGAGGTTTTATCATGACGACCAAATCCTCTGACCCCGAATTTGGGGGCGTTATAGGTTGGTATCAGGGCTGAGGTTATAGTAAACTAGAAACGAGAGTGTGTGTGAGGATGTTTGAGCTCATATCGAGTTCCTGTTGGACTATTGGATATAGTACCAACGAATAAGTTAAGGTAGGCACATTCGTTTGAGATGGTTGTGTTGAGCTAGACCAAACTCCTGGCAGTTGTAAAATTTTATTGGGGAATCTTGCGAGGCTACTACGATTCGATAATGATGAAGATTATCGATATCCTTGGAACATGAAGAAGTGTCTAGAATTGGGTGATGAGTCAACAGAAGAGTTCAAATAGAAGATAAGTATTGAGACTTTGGCAATACCTTCTCTTTCGATAACATCTTTTGACCTGTCTCAAAAGGGGTATCTGTTAGAGGATATATTCCCTAACACTCGTCTAGTCATTTTATGCCAGAATTTTGTTCTTTGGATTTCATTTCCTTCAAAAATACCAGTTTTGAAATCTTTTCTGTTTTATTCATTTGATTTTGGATTGCTTTGATATTCCTTTACTCTGACTGAGATGAACAACCCTAACTATAGGGGACACAAGGTATACCTATATGTGTGATAAGAGATGGATGGGACGCCATCACTTTTGTGTGTTGTAACTACAAGAAGGTTAACAACCTTTAGTAGTATCTTAATTTGAACATGCGATACCAATTTCATTTGATCATATTGATCTCTCAGTTATTCTTTATTTCAATAATACTTTTTCACAAATTCAGATTTTGGTCCTGTTATGCTATAAAATTATATTCTCTTTGAAATTCCATGATTTTATCATCTGAAATATTCGAAGGTATGCCAATCAAGTTGGGATGAGTTATCTTGGTCAAGTCAAAATTTGCTTTCTTCTGCTGATTCTGAGGACGGAATCCTTATAAGGGGGGTAGATTGTAATATTCCATATTTTCACATATTATTATTATTTAAAATTGTTTATGTGAATTTTTCGTGAATTTTAGTGAATTATCTGGTAATTGGAGTTGATGTTTTGGATCTTTATATGTAATATTCTTGAATATTATAATTTTTATATGTCCAGAATAAAATATAGATAATTCTGGTATTTTTCTTATAATTTTTGGACTATTATATACTTTTATAAGGATTTATGAATTTAATAATGATTTTCTGCATAATTGCAAACTAATTTTATAAAACCCGGGAATTGCTCAACCTCAACCGTTTTTATGTTTTTGTAACCCGAAAATCTTCGAAAAACTCTTCCTAACCCAATCTGGTTATTCTAAATGTTTTCCGTGTTTTAACTTTTTCAATCTGGATTACGGTTTGGCCCGTACGCCTCCCGGCGTACAATTTTCGATGCGATAAACATTTTGATAGATCAACAAAACCCGTATTCTCGAAAGGCGGGATAATATTAAATTATTTTCGTATAAAGTGTTTTATAAAAAGCCCGGTTTGGATAATTATCCAATTCGGGTATCAATCAAATCGTTGTTGTAGTTACTTAGCGGCTAAGTAACTAATTTATCGATCCAATACTATCAAACACGAACCAATATTCCATAAGTATAAATAGCTTTTTATTTATTCATAATTTTGATTCAAAATCATATTTTATTTTATTTTTACAGAAAATCAGAAAAATCCTCTTTTATGTGTTCTTGAGCTTGTGAAGATCAAACACTGATTTGGGAAAGATCTGAGAAGCAAAACCTATCATGTTTGTAATCAAATCGAAGCCCTCCATCCGTTCTACCTGATTTTATCATCAAAATCAACTGATGATTGGTAATTTTTAAATTCGATTTTTTGGGTTCTTGGTCAAGAATTTGGGGTTTTAACTTCTATTGATTGTTGATTGTTTTAAGTATTATAATTAGCTTTATCTTAAATTTTAGGATCGATTCCATATATTACTAGAATTGTTTGATCAGTAGAAGCTATAGGACGAATTCTGTTTTTGGGATTTTGATTCGATTCTTTTTTTGAATTGATTATCACCTAATTGTGGATATGGAGATATGGGAATGATTCTATGTAGTATAAGCTTCGATTTTCCATAAGAACCTTTTAATTTGGTTCAGAGATGGGTATTATCAGGATTCGGCCGGACTTGTCGCCGCCAGTGGACGGCAAATCGTCAGAATCAACGATTGGATCGTTGATTCTGGTGGCTGATGTTCGCAATTGTGTTACTGAGTTGATAGGAGTACAACATATCAATATATGTTGGTTTCGACTGTGTTCTGGGCATCGAAGGGACTTCCGGATCTCTGCCGGAATTTTTCCAGACCGGCCGGAATCTGGATAATTTCCAGATTACCAGCGAGTTCTTAAGAACTCCGGTAGGTGTTCGTCAAGGTCCAGTGTGTCCCGTTTTTAAACCCAAAATGACCCTGTTTTGATCCTTGAAAACCCATTTTCAATTTTAGTAATCTGTTTCTGACATTTTCTATTATTTTTAATTCAAAAATCTTTTCTTATTTTCAAAAATCGTTTATTTTAATTTCAAAAATCATTTACTTAATATTTTAAATTCTAAAAATTATTTTCTTAATTATTTTAAATTTTGAAAAATTATTTCTTTTATTATTTTTAAAAATCCATATTTGTTTTTATTATTTATAATTTTTTAATTGATTATTTATTGATTTAATTAATTGGTTAATTCATTTAATCAATTAATTTTATTTATAAATAGTTAAATAAAATACAATTATTTATAATTAATTCAAATAAATCCTAAAACTTGATTTTAAGCTTTTAAAAATTATATTTTGGTATTTATAAATCAATTAATGTTATTATTAATTGATTTATTCCCATATAATTCTTATTTTATTCGTAATAAATAAACCGTTCGTCCGTTTAATACGAAACAAACACGTATAGACTCAGAAAAATATTTCGCTTTCATTGAAATACTTTCAAGACCCAAATTCTTTTGTTTCGAAAGGTCTCTTGATTTGCAAATTGATTCTCAGTCGCATATTGATAAAAAAGTTGTATTTTGACCCGATTTCAGTTTTAAACGTACCAAGTCGAACCTTTTGACGAACCGAGGCATGTGTTATATGAATTATATGATACATGGATTATGTGTTTACATTCTATGTGAATTACGTATGTACCTGGGTCATAAGTCATGTGTTTGGATGTTATATTTATGTGTGGGCTATCGTATGAGTAGACAATAGGGTTTTTAACGTGCAGTTCGTCGAGTAATTATCGTTTAGATGATTAATAGTGTATCTTTTAATTATAGATGCGGATTATTTGAGTTGATCAGGACAAGACGTTGGATAAAGATTGAAATGGAATGGTGTTGGTTATCAAGCTTCTAGCAATCGCAGAAGTAGCATTTCAGTAAAGTGTTGAAAAGAAGGACGGTGATGTTTTGAGATCAATTGTCAGAATAGATGCGTCTTTGCGAGTGTGACTAACTGCTAAAAACCCAAAGGCTAGTATCCCTATCATCATTTATTGTTCAAGTGATATTTATTTTTAATCTTATTATGCAAGTATTGCTTTCCCTATTCTCAGTTCAGACTAGATAAATGTTTACATATCGCTGAATTAAATGCTTATTATGCAAATACTCTTCTGTTATTCAATGTTCAAAATAGCTAAGTGATTTTACTTATCAAATGAATGGATTTATAAATGTTTTGGATTTTGAGAAAAATGAGTTGGTTTTGCGAGTATTCCTGCCCAAGTAAATGGGGGAATAAAAGTTTATAAGGGTGTCGAGTATTATGACCCCTTTCAATAAAATATTTTTAAAATTGGATGGTTGAGTAAGAGGCCGTGGCGGCGGTCCAGCGTGAGCTATGTGTTATATAGGATATAACACCTTGCTAGGCCGATATGTGCCTTGGGTACCCCTTTTGTTTAGTTGGATATGCTTGGCATACCGGTGTTGCTCCGTAGCTGATCACCGACGACAACACACCGTCGTTCGAGGATTCCAATCTAAATTATTATAATGCTTTTGATAAACTTCTAAGGAATGGTTTATCAAGTATTTTGGTTTTGTATAAAAAGGTGAAATGTGGTTTTGATTCAGTTTTCGATTTATGCTGATACTTACTTTGTTGTTAAATATCAAAGGTGGTATTAGTATAGATGATTGATGTTGACTTCAGTATGGGATGTTGTGAGCATCAAAGTTCGTACTGACATCTAATTTGATATGATAACAAAATAAGTATTAATTTCAAGAGTCTGGTTTTGAATAAAGTTTGTGATTCAGACCTTAATCATTGTTTCATGTTTTTGTTTTTTACGATATTTCCGTAAATATTATTTTATGAGTTTTATTCTCGTCAAAATTCAAAGTATTGCTAAAGCATTTCGCTCGAAAATATGTAAAGGTTTTTGATTACATTCAAGGAACCAATTATAAGGTTCATTAACTAAAATTTTCTGATTCAGCAATTATGATTTTAAAGGTTCTGCTCTATTGCAGATGTCAGTTTTATATCAAAAGACCCTATATATGCTATAATGAACTTGCTGAGCATTTCTTCCACTCATACTTGCCTGTTTTAAAATTTAACCTCCAGTGAGGATTAGCTTGCGCTATTTAGCCACGTAATTCTAGGAAGCAAAGAAGAAGTTCTTAGAAGGTGGTTGGTCCAGGGTTTGAGGGCTAGGGTAAGTTTTGTTATGAAAATTTGTTTATATTATATTATATTATAATTGTGTTATTTTATAGTTGGGCCTGGTATACTTCTTTTCGAAGTTATACTAGTGGGTTTAGTATTGAGTTGGAATTTATTGAAATTTTTTTGAAAAGAAAGTGAAAAAAATTATTTATGGAATTTGGATTTCTTGTTTCTAGAACTGTAACCTAAAAAGATCTTGGTATAGTTTGGGGTCACAGATGCTAAATATCTTCCACTAGCATTTGCATTTTGATTTAACAAGTTATTTTGGATTGAGGTTTTATTATGATGACCAAATCATCTGACCCCGGATTTGGGGGCGTTACAAAAAGGACATGAATATACTGTTTAATGGTGTTGATGGTGATATGTTTGACAACATCATAAACTGCAAAATAGCAAGAGAGGTTTGGGACACAATTCAAATTATCTGTACTGAGCAAGTAAGAGAGAACAAAATACAGCTCTTGATTCAGCAATATAAGCATTTTCACTGTGAAGAAAGTGAGTCACTCATTGGTATATTTAGTAGATTTCAAAAGCTATTGAATGCTCTCAAGTTGCATGATTGTTATTAGCAAAGTCTTGCGATATATTGGAGAATGTGATATGATATATATATGCATGCCTATTTTGTAATCTTGATATTCTATTATCAATTCAAATGCTTATAAGTTGCATAATACCTGTGCTAGAGATAAGCAGTAGTTGCGTATACCCTTAGTATAGGGGACCTAAAGGTGAACATTTTCTAAACCGGGAGTCGATGTTCCCGAGTATAATATATATATATATATATATATATATATATTTATATATATATAGATATAGTTTTCAAAACTATTAATCGAATAAGGTTTATTCGATAACTTTATTTTATTTAATGAATATTATTTTGAATATTCATTCGAGGACTTATGACTCCGCTTATTTTATTAAATGAATATTATTTTGAATATTCATTCGAGGACTTATGACTCCGCTTATTTTATTAAATGAATATTATTTTGAATATTCATTCGAGGACTTATGACTCTACTTCTTTTATTAAATAATATTCTTTATTTTATTAAAGAATAATGTTTCGATAATCAAACTTATTTTCGATTATTCAAATAAAGATCGTACTTTCGTATAAGTATATCTTTGGTTATTTATTATTCATTTCAAGTATAAGTTTTAAAACTTCTACTTCAATTATTTTTATAAGGATTATCTTTATGGGAATATTATTTAAATAATAATATTCAGATATTTTCTAATATATCGGGACTGATTTATTTCATTAAATTAGCATTACTCCAAACATTCTTAAAAATGTTTTCGAGTCTTCAAATTGATTTTAAAAATTAGAGCGGATCCCAAAACTCGTTTTCAAATTTAAGATCTTCCTTTCGAAGGGGATTTAAATACTCGCTTTTAAATTAAGGGATCCGGCTCTGTGGTGTATTTTATATTCGCAACGAGGTTGCTGTTTTGATAAATGAATTGATTACTTACCCAACGTTCGGGAAGTAAGTCCATCTAATTGAGTCGGCATAAGCGACAGGCCGGGGTACGGTCTATCAAAGTGTAAGTGGTTGGGTGGCAGTCCATCAACGCGTAAGAGGCCGGGTGGCGGTCCAGCACAAGGTCCTAATGAGGCCAGGGTGATGACCGGTGGGGGATTCATCCATCTATTAGTAGAAAAAGTTACTTATTGGTATCTTTGCCTGATCAACAAGATATCAGGTTTATGCCAAAATTCTTTTCTTTCCAAATTCATTAGATATTAGAACTCTGTTCATACTTTACATGACAGAGGTTTTCAGGAAATGTATAAGAGATATATATATATATATATATATGGATTTATATCGGGACATAATAAAGTATCTCATAACTTCATTTCATTCAATAATATTTCAAAGATTGAATCTATTCAAGTCTTATCTTGTAGTCTCATCCGTGTGATGAACTTTTGAAACTGATTATACCTTGAACGGTGGTAGTTCAAGTAGTATTCGGAAAAGATATAATTATATTGGAGTATCTTGTAACTTCATCTTTTCAACTTATATCTAGTAAATGATTATCTTATGCATGACAAAGATTTTCAGAAAAACGTTGAGACAAGGTTAGATATATGAGATCACCTCGCAACGATATTTTATACAGTTATAAACTGGAACTCTATGTATATTATACATGTCAGAGGATTTCAACGATTTGAGAAGTATATATGTATATATATACTGAATATTTTGTGACTTTGTCGCATTAAGATATCAAACTTGGTTCATTTCTTCTTGACCAAGACTTTCATGAGTACTATAAGAATGCTCATATATTGTTAATTATTATACATATTTTTCGGTGGGCTTGTTGCTCACCCTTGCTTTCTTCTTTCATCGCACAACAATAGATAAACAAGATGAACAGGACCAAGCTCCCAATTCGTGAGCGGATAGGAAACATTCTGCAGTTTCCTGTAGGCGTTGATGCCGTTGTAGCTGAGGTAGGAACTACCACTAGGCTAGACTTTCAACTTTTGATGTACCAGACTTATGTATACTTATGAATTGTAATAATGGCAAAGAATATGTAAATTTATTCAGACACCCTTTTAAGGTATAATGGTTTATAATTGTGGAATAAAATGACTTGTGTTATTTTTATTGGTATTCATCTCTGAGACTATAACTTGTGGTGTGTGTGTATATTGTGGGATCACAGTACACAGTAGTTGGTTGATTATTAAGATTAAGTATTATTAAGGGAAATGGAACTCGTGACAACCCGGATCCCCGACCCCGGATTTGGGGGTGTTACACTCTGTCTGAAATTTAGAACATGGAATAAAATCTGATTCATTTCACTTATTGGTCCACTCAACACCTCTGTGAGTATCCTCCCAAGGAATAGGTGCTTCCTTTTCAACAAATTTCTTTATCAGTTCTTCCTTGCCCAGAATAGGAACTGGATGCTCAGCAGAAACACTGTCATCAGAACTTGAGGAAGACTCATGCTGTTCTGATAGCTCAACAGTGAGTGAAGCAACTGGAGATTCAGGAATAACATCATCTAAATTCTGAGGTCAGAATTTATCTCCAGAGCTGGTGTCTTTGATGTAGATGGAGCTTCCAGATAAAGAACTTCTGGTATATTCAAATTATGAATATCTATTTCATAATTTTCAGTTTGTTCTTTAGCATCATCTGTAGCTTTAATAGGAGAGACATGAGGGGTAATAACTGTATCATTAGCAGTGTCTTTGGCTTGAGCTGGAAGGGCTTCAATGATAACTGGTTCTTGTGAGATTAGAGATTCCTGATCCCCTTCCTCAGCTTCTTTAGTATCTTCCGATATAGCCTTAGCCAAACACCTCCTAGCCTTCATTTTATTCAATCTCCTTGCCAATGAAGGAGTTGCTTCAGCAGCAACATAACTTACAAATTTCTTTCTTTTCAAAGTATCAGAACTTTGAGCTACTGTTTCTTTCTGAGAAGTAACATTCTCAGCTACATCTGTCACAGGTTCAGATGTATGAACCCGTGCTTCAATTGTTTCCTCAAATCATCAAAAATTGAATCAAAACATTCATCACGGGATAAAGTTAAAAATCGATGAAGTAAAGATTAACAAATTGCAATTAAAACATGCACAGTCATATAATTTGAGAAACAAAGACCAAATCTTGTAATTAAAGGAAATTTCATTAATATATCAGATGAGTACATTTCATGAAATTTTGCAATTACATGCAAAAATTACAAGATAGTCCTATTCTAAGATTCTTAACATCAACAACCTTAGTCCTAGTCTAAGAAGCCTAACGACTAGTTCCTTCTGTTGCTAACGAAGAGCACTGCAAGACGGATGATCCGTTCTTGCTGATGGATAGCTTCTCTCCTTTCCTCTTTCAAACGATCAAGATGGAGGTGGTAGTCCATCGAAAAGAACAAGAGGTCTATGTGAACCTCTTGTGGAACTGAGTTCCAGAGCTCTTCAGGAATGGCGGTGACATGCAACTCCTGTTGCCAGTCATCACAACTCAACTCTATATCAAAAGTTTCATAGTTCATGAACAAGTTGAAACGAACCATTTTTGTTAATGAGAATAAAAATAAAGTGAGTTTGTGAGAAAATGAATGATGACTTTGGCTTTGATGAATAGTCGGTTTAAATAGCCAATGGAAGACCAAGGGACGCGAGGACTATTTAACTATTGAGAGTAAAAATAATGATGCCTCGTCTCCCTAGATCGATGTGTAATAATAACAGTCATTAAATGGTTAAAGCAGGAGTTAATGGGCACGGGAAATAATTAACAATTACTATGCACATGCAGTTTTTCAAGACATACACGTTTACCACTAACCCAAAATGATTATGACTATTTTTATCTTACCCAAATATATTCTAATTTAAATATGACTGTTACAGATTTTACCACAAATAAGTCAAGTAAAGAATAATGCCACATAAGCATCAAGGATTCCATCAGGATTTAATATTAGAACTTAATTTATATCAGATGTTAACAGTCATCAGAACATGGCTTCTGTACTCAAAAAGTGAATATCTTTTTCTGTAATTCTTCATACAAATACTGACTTGTTTTCTTCAGAGTTTAATCATCAGAACTTCCATCATAACTTATCCTTAGAATTTATGCAAATGACACTTAAATGTTTGTCAACAACAACTTAATCACCACAGTAATTTTCATCATTCATATGGAGTGAAAATGTGTGTGCATTCAGCACAATATCAGATAAAGATTAAAGTCTGATAAACTTCAGTACATCTTAGAAATAAGGCATAACTGAGAAAAATGCTTAAAATCTGTCATCAGTCATGATGTCTACTATAGAACAAATTTATGCAAGAGTCCACCTCAACTGTTTGTGCTCATTATATGCATCTTTTGAAATTCCTGTTTACAGTGGCTTCTCAGTGTAAGTGAGTCACGACTGCTTATCAGAATTTATGCTGTTATCAGAGTATTTCTTTAGTAATCATAGAATGTGAAAAGTCACCAAGAAATTTTTTTGCTTTTCTAATGCATATTACTTAATACCAGCAATGCACTTGGGTCTTCCCTTCCACATATTTACTCTAGATCTCAAAGGAGTACCTGAGTTTTATTCTTTTCTTTTATTTTCTTTTGATAAGTGAGGCTTATCAGTACTTAGTTCATTCTTAAGATTTACTGACATTAGAATTTGACAGATAAGAAATAAGAATCTAGTTTGTGACTTAGTAATAAGATACATAAAGTAAACTTGAGTAAGCTCAATATCAGAATCTGCTTGTGTTAATGAGTTTCCACATAAATAACTAATTCAAACATGGGATTTCTAGTATATTAAAGACTACTAGGTCAGCATCTAGCACAGTTATCCTCATTGGATTGAATAGTCACAGAACATTCAAAACTCTTATCAGAGTATATAGATCCACATCAGATAACAATCAACATTTAATGAATTTTCAAATTAAGCACAGATTACATATAGATAATACAATCTGTAAACACTGATCATAACGTCTGATGCATGAGAACAAAAACTAAGCAGATTTAGAGAAAGAACCTGAAACCATTCCAAGTTCATTTACCAATCTTATAAAAGTAGCTTCACATAGGGGATTTGTGAAGATATCTGCTAGGTGTTGATCTGTTGGAACAAAATGCAATTCCACTGTACCTTCATCCACATGTTCCCTTATGAAATGGTATCTAATGCTGATGTGCTTTGTCATTGAGTGTTGAACTGGATTACCTGTCATAGCAATTGCACTTTTATTATCATAGTAAATAGGGATTTTAGAAAATTCTAAACCATAATCCAGTAACTGATTCTTCATCCAAAGAATTTGTGCACAACAGCATCCTGCAGCAATATATTATGCTTCTGCAGTTGATGTGGAAATTGACTTCTGTTTCTTGCTAAACCAAGAAACCAATCTGCCTCCAAGAAATTGGTAGCTTCCACTAATGCTTCTTCTGTCTATTTTGCATCCTGCAAAATCTACATCTGAGTAACCAATTAGCTTAAAATCTGATTCCCTAGGATACCACAATCCTAGACCAGCTATACCCATAAGGTACTTGAAAATTCATTTCAAAGCTATTAAGTGAGGTTCTCTTGGATCAGCATGAAATCTTGCACAAAGACAGGTAGCATACATGATATCAGGTCTACTTGCAGTTAAATAGAGTAAGGAGCCAATCATACCTCTGTAGTTAGTAATATCTACTGATTTACCAGTATCCTTATCTAACTTGGTTGCAGTGGCCATGGGAGTGGATGTAGTTGAACAATCTTGCATTTTAAATTTCTTCAGTAAATTTCTGGTGTACTTGGATTGACAGATAAAAGTGCCTTCTTCATTTTGCTTGACTTGAAGGCCCAGAAAATAGCTTAGTTCTCCCATCATACTCATTTGATATCTTGACTGCATTAGCTTTGCAAACTTCTTACAAAGTTTGGAATTTGTAGAACCAAATATGATATCATCAACATATATATGTACCAAAAGTAAGTCCTTTCCATGGTTGAGGTAGAATAAAGTCTTGTCAATTGTGCCTCTGTGAAATCCACTTTCCAGAAGGAATTGAGCTAAAGTCTCATACTATGCTCTTGGTGCTTGCTTAAGGCCATAAAGTACTTTGTCAAGTCTGTAGACATGATTGGGAAATTTAGGATCTACAAACCCTGGAGGTTGTTCAACATATACCTCTTCTTCCAATTTTGCATTGAGAAAAGCAATTTTCACATCCATTTGAAAGACTTTAAACTTCTTATGAGCAGCATAAGCCAAAAAGATCCATATGGCTTCTAATCTAGCAACTGGTGCAAATGTTTCATCATAATCAATACCCTCTTGTTGAGAGTAGCCTTTAGCAACCAGTCTTACTTTATTCCTTGTAATTATGCCATCACTGTCAGTTTTATTTCTGAATACCCATTTTGTGCCTACAACAGATCTTTTCTTTGGTCTTGACACTAGGGTCCAGACTTTATTTCTTTCAAATTCATTTATCTCTTCCTGCATTGCTTGCACCCAATCAGCATCTTAAAGAGCTTCTTCAACTTTCTTTGGTTCAGTCTGAGATAGAAAAGAATGATAGAGACATTCATTTGAAGTTGAAGTTCTATTTCTGACACCTACTTCGGGATCTCCAATGATTAAATCAGGTGTGTGTGCTTTAGTCCATTTCCTTGCAGATGAAAGTTGATCTCTAGAACTGGATCCTCCCCAATGATCCATGTTGTCTCCATCAGCATTTTCTAATGCTTCCCCTATAGTTATGCTCTCCGAGACTTCAGAATTTGAGTTTGATTTTTCAGGAGTTGAAGAATCAGAGCTTCCAGAATTATCAGTACTTGGCTCATCAGAACTAGATGAATCAAAACTTGAAGAGTCAGTGACAGTTTCTGATGCTTCTCGAGAGTCTTGAGATGTGGTAGGATCTTCAGCTTGCTCCCCCTGGACAGGTGCATTTTCCTTTGGAGTTGTTATCACAGTTTCAATGACATCAGAACTTAATCCAGTAGAACTTACAGGATCAGGATTTAAGTCATCAGAATTTCCAGAATCAAAATTTAAATCTTCATTCTCAAATCTCAGCTGATCATGATCATCGAAATCTTCAAGTCCGGTAATCTTCTTATCATCAAAAGAGACATTGATAGATTCCACGACAACCCTTGTTCTTAAATTGTAGACTCTGAAGGTTTTTGTGGAAAGTGGATGTCCAACAAAGATTCCTTCATCAGCTTTTAGATCAAATTTTGACAGCTGTTCAGGATGAGTCTTAAGAACAAAACACTTGCAACCAAATACATGAAAGTATTTCAAATTTGGCTTCTTTTTCTTCACCACCTCATATGATGTTTTTCCATGCTTGTTTATGAGTGTAGCATTTTGAGTAAAACAAGCAGCCTGCACAGCTTCAGCCCAAAAATAGGTTGGAAACTTTACTTCATCAAGCATAGTTCGTGCAGCTTCAATCAGAGTCCTGTTCTTTCTTTCTACAACTCCATTTTGCTGTGGAGTTCCAAATGCAGAAAATTCCTGCTTGATTCCATGCTCTTTGCAGAACTCTTCCATAATCGAAATCTTGAACTCAGTGCCATTATCACTCTTTATTATTTTAACAGAATCTTTGACCAACTTATCCAGCTGTCTAACATGATGAGTTAAAGTAAATACAGTTTCATTCTTCTTGTGCAAGAAGTACACCCAAGTGTACCTTGTGAACTCATCCACTATAACCATAACATATTTCTTCTTTGCAATAGACATAACATTGACTGGACCAAATAAATCAACATGCATTAGGTGATAAGGCTCAAGAATTGATGACTCAGTTTTGTTCTTGAAAGAAAATTTTCTTTGTTTTTCCTTCTGACATGAATCACAAAGGCCATCAGGAGCAAATACTGTTTTTGGCAGTCCTCTCACAAGATCTTTCTTTACAAGTTCATTTATATTGTTGAAATTTAAATGAGAGAGTTTCTTGTGCCAATTCCAGCTTTCTTCAATTGATGCTCTACTCAACAGACAGATAGGAGAACCATCAATACTTGTTGAAAGCCTGGCTTCATAAATGTTACCATGCCTGTAACCTTTCAAAACCACTTTGCCTATAGAATTACTTATAACTTACAGTGTTCTTCAAAGAAATCCACATGATAACCTCTGTCACAGATTTGACTTATACTCAACAGATTGTGTTTAAGTCCTGAGACTAGAGCTACTGATTTAATGATGACATTCCCAAGATTGATCTTTCCGTATCCCATAGTTTTTCCAATATTTCCATCTCCATAAGAAACTCCTGGGCCAGCTTTCTCGACAAAGTCTGATAGCAAGGCTTTATTTCCAGTTATATGTCCTGAACATCCACTATCCATAACTAGGATGTTCTTCCTGTTTCCCTGCAATCACATAGACCACTAATGGTTAGTTTTAAGGACCCATACTTGCTTGGATCCTTTGGCCTTATTAAGTTTGTTAACATTTACAGCGGATTTAACATCAGAGTTTATGCTAACATTTTCCTTATCAAATTTTACAGTATCATACTTTACACTAGAAGGAATTAAAGCAACTTTCTTCAAAGAAGGTTTTATCCGATAATAATCATAGTACAAACTATGATATTCCCTACAAGTACAAATGGAATGCCATATACTACCATAATGAAAACAAGGATTTTGTGGCTTAAACCTAACATAATGACTCTTAACTCCTGACTTAGGAGGTAAGAGTTTATATTCTTATTCTTCCTGCAAAAAGAAGCAAGATGGTTAGAGTTTCCACAGTTATAGCATTTCTTTCTAAGAGCATTAGGAACAGGCATATAATTGTTGCTTTTATTCACACCTTCCTTTCCATTTCTATTTTTCCTAGCTTCCTTTGCCTTGTTCACACTGGTAATTTCTTTCAGCTTATATTTATGCTGCTTCTTAGTTATTAAGCCTATGTTAACTTCAGTTGGTTTATCCTGTTCTAATTTTTCAGAAGTTGACTCTGCTATCACTTCTGTCTCAATATCTTTAATCTTTTCAGAATCATACTTTACAGTTTTAGCTACAAATTTAACAGGATTTACCTTTTATCAACTCCATAACCTAAGCCCTCTCTCCAGTTTCCACTACTTAGTATATCCTGAGTTGCTCTACGAGAGTTAGTCCAAGTCCTGATAATCTCTCTCTCCTTTTCTAACTCAGTTTTTAGAGATTTATTCCTTTTCAGCAATTCATCTCTAACATAAAAGGCATCATCTCTTTCTTTTTGAGTTTGATGGAACATGACTAACTCTTTTTCTAAATAATCATTCCTCATTTTAAAAGCAAGATTTTCAGAAGTTAATCTTTCACATGTTAAAGTTTGATCTCTGTAACTAATAAACATGGTTTTAAGATATAATCTCAACTCAGTAATATCATCAGTATGAAAGGCATAAGTTGTTTGAGGTACCTTTAACTCAACAGCATCAGAACTGCTATCAGCATTTACCATCAAGGCATAGTTCTCCTCATCTTCAGAATCTGAAGTGTCTATCCAGCTTTTCTTCTTTGTGACAAGAGCCTTGCCTTTTTTACTCTTTCCTTTCTTGTAGTCAGAAGATATGTGGCCTTTCTCACCACAGTTGTAGAATTTGACATTTGAGTAATCTCCTCTGTCAGACTTTCCTCCTTTGCCTTCAGATTTTCTGAAGCCCTTCTTATCAGAACTTCTACCTTTCCTGGAAAACTTCTTTCCCCTTCTGAATTTCCTGTAGGCTATCTTTGTGATACCTTTCACCACAAGAGCACACAATTTCATCATCTCTTCATCAGCATCTACTTCAGGTAGACTTTAGGTTTCTGAATCATCATCATCAGAACTTGATGATTCTGAATCAGATTTTATGATGAGGGCCTTTCCTTTGCCTTTCTTTGAGACAGCCACTTTGGGGGATTCCTCCTCAGCCTTAAGAACAATTGTCCTTGACTTTCTCCCATGTCTCTTCCTTCTTTGATCCATCTCAAGTTCATAAGTCTTGAGCATACCATAAATTGCATCAAGAGTAGTTTCATCAAGAGCATAGTTGTCTCTTATCATAGTAGCTTTCAAATCCCAACTTTCAGGAAGAGCTAAAAGGAATTTTAGATTTGAATCTTCAATATCATATTCCTTGTCCACCAGTGATAGATCATTCAAGAGTTTGACAAACCTGTCATATAAGTCAGTGAATGACTCATCACTTTTTGAGTCAAAGTATAACGACTCGTATATTTCTGTAATATTTAAATATGTAATTATTGTGTAGTTAATTAATAAAGAAGTTTATATCACTCATGATCTCTGTGTTTATTTATTATCGTTTATATGTGATTGTGGGATTTTGTAGTGTGTTTTATAATTAGCTGGTGCACAGCGTTATTTTGGTTTCATTTATTTTCTTTTAAAAATGATTTTTATGACAATTTTAATTTCCGAAATTATTTGGGGTTGTCTCTAAATTTTTTTTTATGATTTTATAACCTTGCTAATTATTTTAGGGATTTTACAAAATTTACAAATCAACATTCTGTCATTTATTTATTCTTCAATGATTTTCTAAACTCATTTAAATGGTAAAATCCATATTTAATTCCAGGATTCTTCAAAAATCATGAAACTCGTATTTTATTAAGTCATAATATTCTGGGAATTTTAAAAGTATTTTGGTAATTTTCGAGATTAATTTCACCTGCATTTTCTTTCATTTAATCGTTAAAACACGGGTATAAGTTTTGTACCAAAATTTATTTAATATTTACGAAAAATTCATTTTTAATAACTTAAAATTATTTGTGACATTTTAAAACTATTTCGATAAATTTTTAGGTTTATTTTACCCTCAAATCGGTTCGTTAAATTGTAAATATTCAGAGCAGCAGGAAGGGACACGTGTTATACAAATAAGGCAGGTGGCATTTTGTTGTGCACGTGTCCTGTGCATAATTCTCGCCTTTGGTTTCTTCTCCTGGGTTCATATCAATCTCTCTGTTTCTCACCACTCTCTCTCTCCGTTCTCTCTCACCTCTCGTCTCTCCCGTTCTTCCTTCGTTCTTCTTCTTCGGCTCTTTCTTGTGCCGTCTCTTGTTGCCGTTGTTTGCTCCGCTACCACTGCTTAATTTCCGGTGAGGCTTGGTAGTCCGATTGATTCTGTTGGTTATGTATATATATATGGTGTGTGTATACATATGCTCGTGTGTGTGTGTGTGTGATTCTGTGGTGTGTGTGTTGCGTGTGTGGCCGGTGTTTTGCCGCCGTTGACCCTGTTTCCGGTTGTTGTGGCTGTCCTGTTCCTTTTTTAATTTCTGCGCGTGAGGCGCGTGTTCAGTATCCTGTTGTCGCTGTTGTTACTCGATTCAATTGTTTCTGAATTTTTTTTTATTATTATTATTTCTTTTGCAGGAAATTATTTGACTGGATTTTGTAAAAAATAAAATATTTTTGTGCGGGAAATTAATTAATCGGTGAAATTTATTAGGACACCCGGATATTTTCGGGCACCAATAAATTTTGCCGCCGCGTGCGATGAATTTTTAAGAGCGCGCGGTGGACGGTGATGACCCTGTTCTCAGTCCTAAATATTTTAATAAATAAAATTTGTATAAATTATATTCAGGACTAAAATTTGGTTATGTGGCGATTCAAATTGATTTTTGTTGAGATTGGACGTCGATTGATGTTTCGACAGGTAGACCTTTAAACAGAGGAGTCGCTGTCCAATTTTTCTAAAAATTACTTTAAATTATAAATCGAGTTCATATACCTCGTTTATTATAAATTAAACTCTGATTGCTATGTGCACCATTATTGAGTATACGTTATTGATATTAATATATTTGCGAGTCGAAAAATTATAGCGATGGGTAATTAGTTAGTGAGGAAAAGTCAATCATATTCGGATATCTAACCTAGGATGTTTCGATTTCGTAGGTTCGAGTCAAAGGACCCGGTAGTTCAAGTCAATTAGAGTTAAGCCAAAGTTAGTGCAAAGCATCGCAAGGCAAGTACCCCTGAACTAATCTTTTACAGTTCAGTATATATGAATAGTTGTTGATTTAAATTACGTACTGGAACAGAACATTTTAACTTACGTATTCCCCATATTTAAATATGTTTTATCAACTAATGTTTTGGGGAAAAAGTAACTTCTGAAAATGCCTATCTCTAGATTGTGATTAAAATTAAAAAGAAATTTTTAGAATGTGTGCTATAATGGTTTAAAAAGAGATAGGCGTAAATGGTTTTGGCAACTAGATAAAAATAAATCAGATATTGGATGGTCAGTTGGCGTAAGAGGTCCGTTATTAGGTAACGGCCCAGCATGGTTGCGTAAGAGGCTAAGTCGGATGCGCGCACTGGTAGTCCGCTTAGTCCAGCATGACAGACACCTAGCTAGTCTCTGAGTTCCGGAACGAAATTTGTGGTGGGATAGACTGATCAGCTGTCCCTAGAATTCATCCTCTTTTATATATCTGATAAAGTTGGAATAGTTTTAGTCCCCTTAACGGGACCGGTGAATTATTGGTCCAGCAATGGACAGTGATTTTGGAAAGGAAATAGCATGCTAAAATTGAACTCTGATATTTTGACACAGCACACTACAGAGGATGTTATTTTGCAAAGCATGCTAGTTTTGATATCCAGTTTATACATGTTTTACAGATTTCTCGTATATCAGTTTAATATCTGTTCCTATATTGTTTTATACAACATGTTACTGGTTATTCATATAGAGGTACTGTTGAGCAATAGATTGCTCACCCTTGCAGCTGGTTTTGTATTTATTTATTGCAGATATCTAGAAGACCAGGTCAGCGTAGAGTGTTAGCCTCCGGTCCCGGCTCCTCCGAGGTAGTTTGTATCAGGCCCTGAGGTCTGATGAGTTGCTGTAATAAGTGAGAGTGTATGGTTTTGAATAAGTTAGTGTGTGTGTTGTAACCTAAATAATACTTGAACCTGTTTCGGCTCCTGGTTGGGGTCGTGTATTATAATAATGTTTATTTAGCAGTTTTTGTTATAATTTATCATATTTTTGGTGACGTCAGCCCCTGACCCCGGGGTTGAGGCCGTCACAGTTGGTATCAGAGCCACAAGTTCAAGTCCCTAATTTAGGTTAAGAAATGAGTTAGTAAGGTGTAGGAAGTATGTCCTATAGTGTGAGTCAGCAACTCATGTCGAGGAGCAACCTTAAGTGTAAGTTGAGGGTTCCGACGGCGTTACCCTGACATCTATTAATATTTTAATAGACTTGCCCTAACCTTGTTCTGTCTTTCCTGTATATTGTTATGATTGACAGTGGCCTATAGTGATCTCCAGTTCTCCTTCTCGGGGAAACCCGTCAGACTCAGATGATTCATATTTTGAGCGGACTTTGGATGTTGTAGCCGAGGAGACTTCCATGCCTCCTCCACCTATTCCTCCAGTTGTACCAGGAGGTGTGTCAGGACCTAGTATCCATCCTCGCTGGATACGAAGGTCAGTGTCGGCTGTTAGGGATTTCCCTCCACGGAAGGGAATATTTAATTGTGACTGCATTCTCCTGATGCATAAAACTGTTGCTACCCGGGGGCACAATTTTCATATAAAACCTTTTTGTTGTGTTTCAGGAGAATGCCTCCCAAGAAAAATTTCCCGTCCAATTCCTCTAGTAGGAACTCTGAAGGGGGCCCAGTCATGGATGGATTACTAGATTTGTTGCGCCAACAGTCTAGTTAGATGGCTCAGCAGCAAGAACAATTCCAGCAGCAACAACAACAATTTCTACAACAGCAGCAACAACAGCAGCAATTTATACAACAACAACATCAACTAATCCAACAACAGTTACAGTTTCAACATCCACCCCAGCCAAGAGAACCGAACCAGACTATTAGTTTTAAGTCTTTTCAGTCAGTTAAACCCCTAGAGTTTAAGGATGAGGTAGACCCGATTGCTGCTAGAACTTGGCTTAAAGAGATGGAGAAAGCCTTCACCCTTACTCAGGTGAGTGATGATTCTAAATCAGATTATGCCAGTTATTTTCTGAAAGGTGAAGCAAGTTTTTGATGGGAATCTGCGTGTGCCTTAGAAGGAGAAGGCCCTGTTTCTTGGGCTAGATTCACAGAGCTGTTCCTAGAAAAATATTTTCCAGATTATTTGCAGAGTCAGTTGGAAGAAGAGTTTTTGTAATTGAAGCAGGGAGAAAGGAGCGTGGCTGAGTATGAGGCCAAGTTTACGGAGTTGGCTCAATTAGCCCCTGGATATGTAAACACTGAGATTCAAAAAGCTAGGAGATTTCAGCAAGGACTAAAGCCGGAAATTCGTAGCGGAGTGGTAGCCTTGCAACTTAAGACGTATACCTCTGTAGTTCAAGCCGCCCTGGTGATAGAGAGTGATCAGAAGTTGGCCTCCAAGCAAAGGGGTGATCGGAAAAGAAAGTTTGAAAGTGGTACAGCTAATGCAGACCAGGAAGAGTCCAGTCAGAAGTTCCCAAGGAAGTTTGGACGGAATAAGAATCGGAGATTTAGAAGGCAAGGTATGGCTCAAACAAATTCAGGTGTCACTTCAGTTGCCTCCGCCCCAGTCCAGTCAACCAGACCAGTTGTGGATTGTAAGTTGTATGGTAAAAAGCATAGTGGTCTGTGTCGGAAGGATGTCCAGTGTTTTAAATTTGATAAAAAGGGTCATTACGCGTCAGAATGTAACCTAGGAAATGTCGGAGTCACTTGCTTCAGGTGTGGTAAGGTTGGGCACATCTCCAAAAACTGCAAGACGGCTACTCAGGGTAATGTAGGAGGTAATGAATCTCAAGGACCAGCAACTAGTACAGCGAGAGCCAGAACCTTTAAAATGACCAAGAATTCTAATGCTCAAGATTCAGATGTGGTTGCAGGTACGCTTTCTCTAAATTCAGTACCTGTTAAGGTTTTATTTGATTCTAGAGAATGTGTAAGTAAAATGAATTTGATGTTAGAAAATTTAGATGAACCCTTATCGATAGAGGTAGCTAATCAGGATAAAGTCTCAGTAAACCAGTTCTGCCCTAGATGTCAAATAGAAATTTGCGGGCATTTCTTTTTGGTGGATCTAATACCTTTTCAGTTAGGAGAGTTTGATATAATTTTAGGAATGGATTGGTTGTCTCGACATAAGGCAAATATTGATTATAAGAAAAAGAAAGTTTTGTTATACTCAGAAGACAATAAAAGGATGGTTTGTCAAGGACAAAAACAGGGCAAGCAATTTCTTTCTATCTTGGAAGCGAAGAAGTTATTGAGACAAGGTTGTGAAGCATACTTAGCCCATATTGTGGACACGGAGAAGAGAATACCCGAATTGGAGAAGATTTCGGTAGTTAATGAATTTCCAGATGTGTTTCCAGACGAGTTACCAGGATTACCACCAGATTGGGAGATTGAGTTTTCTATTGATTTGATTCCGGGAGCAGAACTAGTTTCAAAGGCACCTTACCGTATGGCCCCAGTAGAAATGAAAGAACTAGCTAAACAACTTCAGGAACTTTTGGATAAAGGGGTAATCAGACAAGTATATCCCCGTGGGGTGCGCCAGTGTTGTTTGTGAAAAAGAAAGATGGAAGCATGAGATTTTGTATCAATTACCGAGAATTGAATAAGTTAACCATCAAGAATAAGTACCCCCTACCCAGGATTGATGATTTATTTGATTAACTGAAGGGAGCATGTTATTTTTCCAAGATCGACTTAAGATCGGGCTATCATCAGTTGAAGATCAAGCCTGAAGATATACCAAAGACTGCTTTTCGAACTGGATATGGTCATTACGAGTTTCTAGTGATGCCATTTGGGTTGACTAATGCGCCAGCAGCTTTTATGGATTTAATGAACCGGGTGTACAAGGAGTACTTGGATAAAGTTGTTGTTGTATTTATTGATGACATCCTCATCTATTCAAAGACCAAAGACGACCATGCCAGACATCTAAGGATTGCATTACAAAGGTTGAGAGAAAAACAATTATATGCTAAGTTCTCAAAGTGTGAATTTTGGTTAGAGGAAGTTCAGTTTTTAGGTCATATAGTTGGTAAAGATGGTATTAAGGTAGACCCTACAAAGATTGAAGCAGTATCCAGATGGGAGCAGCCGAAGACCCCGATGGAAATTAGTTTTTTTCTTGGATTAGCAGGCTATTACCGAAGATTTGTGAAGGACTTTGCCAAGATTGCAACCCCGTTGACCAAGCTGACCCAGAAAAATGAGAGATTTGTTTGGACGGAAAAATGTAAGAAAAGCTTTCAAGAGCTAAAGAAAAGACTATTGATAGCACCAGTATTAGCATTACCAGATGAAACCGGGAATTTCGTGATTTACAGTGATGCTTCTCTTAAAGGATTAGGTTGTGTGCTAATGCAACATGATAAGGTTATTGCGTATGCGTCTAGGGAGTTAAAGCCTCACGAGCAGAAATATCCAGTTCATGATCTTGAGTTGGCGGCTATAGTGTTTGCTTTGAAGTTATGGCGTCATTACTTGTATGGAGAGAAGTGTGATATCTACACGGATCATAAAATCTTAAAGTATATATTCACCCAAAAGGACTTAAACATGAGACAGAGGAGATGGTTGGAGTTGATTAAGGACTATGACTGTTCAATTAACTATCACTCAGGTAAGGCTAATGTGGTAGCTGATGCCCTTAGTAGAAAAGAAAAATTAAACATGGCTCGTATCGCGAATGAATTAGCACAGGACTTGGAAAAGATGGAAATCGAAATTCGAGTATCAGGTGAAAATCGGGAATCGTTATACGAGATTACTTTCCAGCCAACGTTAATGGAAAAGATTAAAAGATGTCAAGAAGGAGTTATGGAACGAGAATTGGAAGATCTGACAGGAGAAGAATTATGTACTCAAAAAGATAATTGCGGTCTATACAAGTTTTCCTCTCGTATCTGGGTTCCTAACGTAGCAGAACTAAAGAATGAAATATTACATAAACGCACAATTCTAGGTTTTCTATTCACCCTGGTAGCACGAAGATGTACCAAGATTTAAAGAAACACTTCTGGTGGCCAGGAATGAAGAAAGAGATTGTGGAGTGGGTTAGCAAGTGTCACGTGTGTCAGAGAGTAAAAGCAGAGCACCAAAGACCCAGTGGATTGTTGCAACCTCTAGAAATTCCACAGTGGAAGTGGGAAGAAATTACAATGGACTTTGTGGTAGGCTTGCCGAGGACAAGATCGAATCACGATGCCATTTGGGTAATTATTGATAGATTGACAAAATCAGCGCATTTCCTCCCAATTAATGAAAAGTATTCTATGGAAAAGCTAGTTAAAATATATTTAGATGGGATAGTTTCCAAGCATGGGGTACCTGTGTCTATAGTATCAGATCGAGATCCAAGATTTAATTCAAGATTTTGGACAAAGTTTGAAGAGTGTTTAGGAACTAAATTAAATATGAGCACCGCTTATCATCCTCAAACTGATGGTCAAAGTGAGAAAACGATTCAGACGATCGAAGATATGTTAAGGGTATGTGCTTTGGATTTCAAGGGAAGTTGGGACGACCATTTACCATTAATAGAATTTTCCTATAAAAATAGTTACCATGCCAGCATTGGAATGCCACCCTACGAAGCTTTATATGGGCGAAAGTGTAGATCACCTCTGTATTGGGATGAGATAGGAGAAAAGAAAGTGTTAGGACCTGAATTAGTGTAGCAGACAAAAGAAGCAGTGGTGTTAATTCGGAAAAGATTGGAAGCCGCGTAGAATAGACAAAAAAAGAATGCAGATTTGCATCGAAAAGACATAAGATTTGAGATAGGATCATTGGTATTACTAAAAGTTTCTCCATGGAAAGGATTGGTTCGATTCGGTCAGAACGGTACACTGAGTCCGAGATATATAGGACCATTTGAAGTTTTGAAGCAAATAGGAAAAGTGGCATAGGAGATAGCGTTACCCCCGCAATGGCAACATATCCATAATGTATTTCATGTGTCAATGTTGAAGCCGTATATTCCTGCCTCGAATCAAGTTATTGAATATGAACAGATCGAACTTCAATCGGATTTATCCTATGTGGAGCAGCCAATCCAAATATTAGATCGTAAGGAACGTGTACTTAGAAATAAATCTATTCCTATAGTTAAAGTACTTTGGAGAAACCCTCGGGTAGAAGAGTCTACATGGGAACTAGAATCAGATATGCTTGACAAATATCCTCACTTATTTAACTAGTAAAGATTCTGAGGGCAGAATCTTTTTAAGGGGGGAAGGATATAACGACTCGTATATTTCTGTAATATTTAAATATGTAATTATTGTGTAGTTAATTAATAAAGAAGTTTATATCACTCATGATCTCTGTGTTTATTTATTATCGTTTATATGTGATTGTGGGATTTTGTAGTGTGTTTTATAATTAGCTGGTGCACAGCGTTATTTTGGTTTCATTTATTTTCTTTTAAAAATGATTTTTATGATAATTTTAATTTCCGAAATTATTTGGGGTTGTCTCTAAAAATTGTTTTATGATTTTATAACCTTGCTAATTATTTTAGGGATTTTACAAAATTTACAAATCAATATTCTGTCATTTATTTATTCTTCAATGATTTTCTGAACTCATTTAAATGGTAAAATCCATATTTAATTCCAGGATTCTTCAAAAATCATGAAACTCGTATTTTATTAAGTTCATAATATTCTGGGAATTTTAAAATTATTTTGGTAATTTTCGAGATTAATTTCACCTGCGCTTTGTTTCGTTTAATCGTTAAAACGCGGGTATAAGTTTTGTACCAAAATTTATTTAATATTTACGAAAATTTCATTTTTAATAAATTCAAATTATTTCTGACATTTTAAAACTATTTCGATAAATTTCCGGGTTTATTTTATCCTCAAATCGATTCGTTAAATTGTAAATATTCAGAGCAGCAGGAAGGGACATGTGTTATACAAATAAGGCAGGTGGCATTTTGTTGTGCACGTGTCCTGTGCACAATTCTCGCCTTTGGTTTCTTCTCCTGGGTTCATATCAATCTCTCTGTTTCTCACCTCTATCTCTCTCCGTTCTCTCTCACCTCTCGTCTCTCTCGTTCTTCTTCTTCGGCTCTTTCTTGTGCCGTCTCTTGTTGCCGTTGTTTGCTCCGCCACCACCGCCTAATTTCCGGTGAGGCTTGGTGGTTCGATTGATTCTGTTGGTTATGTATATATATATATCTGGTGTGTGTATACATATGCTCGTGTGTGTGTATGTGATTCTGTGGTGTGTGTGTTGTGTGTGTGGCCGGTGTTTTGCCGCCGTTGACCCTGTTTCCGGTTGTTGTGGCTGTCAAGTTCCTTTTTCCATTTCTGCGCGTGAGGCGCGTGTTCAATATCCTGTTGTCGCTGTTGTTACTCGATTCAATTGTTTCTCAATTTATTATTATTATTATTATTTCTTTTGCAGGAAATTATTTGACTGGATTTTGTGAAATAAAATATTTTTGTGCGGGGAATTAATTAATCGGTGAAATTTATTAGGACACCCAGATATTTTCGGGCACCAATAAATTTTGCCGCCGCGTGCGATGAATTTTTACGAGCGCGCGGTGGACGGTGATGACCCTGTTCTAAGTCCTAAATATTTTAATAAATAAAATTTGTATAAATTATATTCAGGACTAAAATTTGGTTATGTGGCGATTCAAATTGATTTTTGTTGAGATTGGACGTCGATTGATGTTTTGACGGGTAGACCTTTAAACGGAGGAGTCGCTGTCCAATTTTTCTAAAAATTACCTTAAATTATAAATCGAGTTCATATACCTCGTTTATTATAAATTAAACTCTGATTGCTATGTGCACCATTATTGAGTATACGTTATTGATATTAATATATTTGCGAGTCGAAAAATTATAGCGATGGGTAATTAGTTAGTGAGGAAAAGTCAAGCATACTCGGATGTCTAACCTAGGATATTTCGATTTCGTAGGTTCGAGTCAAAGGACCCGGTAGTTCAAGTCAATTAGAGTTAAGCCAAAGTTAGTGCAAAGCTTCGCAAGGCAAGTACCTCTGAACTAATCTTTTACAGTTCAGTATATATGAATAGTTGTTGATTTAAATTACATAATGGAACAGAACGTTTTAAGTTACGTATTCCCCATATTTAAATATGTTTTATTAACTGATGTTTTGGGGAAAAAGTAACTTCTGAAAATGCCTATCTCTAGATTGTGATTAAAATTAAAAAGAAATTTTTAGAATGTGTGCTGTAATGGTTTAAAAAAAGATAGGTGTAAATGGTTTTGGAAACTGGATAGAAATAAATCAGATATTGGATGGTCAGTTGGCGTAAGAGGTCCGTTATTAGGTAACGGCCCAGCATGGTGGCGTAAGAGGCTAAGTCGGATGCGCGCACTGGTAGTCCGCTTAGTCCAGCATGACAGAGACCTAGCTAGTCTCTGAGTTCTGGAACGAAATTTGTGGTGGGATAGACTGATCAGCTGTCCCTAGAATTCATCCTCTTTTATATATCTGATAAAGTTGGAATAGTTTTAGTCCCCATAACGGGACCGGTGAATTATTGGTCCAGCAATGGACAGTGGTTTTGGAAAGGAAATAGCATGCTAAAATTGAACTCTGGTATTTTGACACAGCACACTACATATGATGTTATTTTGCAAAGCATGCTAGTTTTGATATCCAGTTTATACCTGTTTTACAGATTTCTCGTATATCAGTTTAATATATGTTCCTATATTGTTTTATACAACCTGTTACTAGTTATTCATATAGAGGTACTGTTGAGCAATAGATTGCTCACCCTAGCAGCTGGTTTTGTATTTATTTATTGCAGATGTCTAGAAGACCAGGTTAGCGTAGAGTGTCAGCCTCCGGTCCCGGCTCCTCCGAGGTAGTTTGTATCAGGCCCTGAGGTCTGATGAGTTGCTGTAATAAGTGAGAGTGTATGGTTTTGAATAAGTTAGTGTGTGTTGTAACCTAAATAATACTTGAACCTGTTTCGGCTCCTGGTTGGGGTCGTGTATTATAATAATGTTTATTTAGCAGTTTTTGTTATAATTTATCATATTTTTGGTGACGTCAGCCCCTGACCCCGGGGTTGAGGCCGTCACACAAAGTGCTCATACTCTTGAGTAAGTATAGTTCTCCTATTTTTCTTGATTGCATCAGTTCCCTGACACCTTGTTTCCAAAGCATCCCATATCTCCTTTACAGTCTTGCATTGAATTACCCTGTTTGACATGACATTATCAATGGCACTATGCAGCAAATGCCTTACCTTTGCATCCTTGGCAATATATGAGATATCTTCAGCTGTGTATTCACTTTTCTCCTTTGGAATTGTCTTTGCTGGCTAATCTGCAACTACAACAGAGAGCTTGTATGGCTTATACGGTCCTTCATAAATTCTGTCAAGGTATTCTGGATCTGTAGCTTCCAGAAACATAGCCATCTTCACTTTCCAAATGGGATACTCAGAAGGTCTCAGCATGGGAACCCTGATAGTCTCATATCGACTGTGGGTTTGTCTCTTTGGAGTTTCTTCAGTTTTGGCGGGCTTGGTTGGATTTTCTGCTTCTTCAGACATGATTGTTTTGGATCTTTACTATATGTGTGTTAATATAGAGGCTCTGATACCACTTGTTAGGTCACACAACACTGTAAAATGGGGTTGAATACAGTGTATAATACAATCAAATCGATTTAGAAAACAAGTAATAGAAAACAGATGTATTCGATATAATAAACTCTGTTACAATGGAACTGTTCTCTCTCAGTGATGAACAAATATCACGAGAGCTGCTAGGTTATAATGTATGATCTTCTCGATGATCGTAACACATATAGTGTAAACCTATGTCTGTGTTTATATAGACACACAGTTACAAGATAACTTCTAATTGATATGGAATATAATTCTGTCTCCTAAAATATATCAATCAGATATCTTATACAATTCTTCTAGTCCTCTAACTCTTTCCATGCATATCTTCTTCTGTATTAGTCTCAATCTTCTTTCCTGTAAATCAGCTTTCTTCCTTAACTGTTAGTCCTCCAGTACTTGTGTTCTGATATCCATCTTCTGATATTATCTTCTGATAATCTAAGTCCTGATATCCTTAAGTCCTGACTTCCAGTAAGTCCTGATTCCAGTAAGAACTGATATTTCCTGTTTGTTAAGATCTGAAAACTAAACATGAAACATATTACACATGACATCTCAAATATATCCAACAAACCAGTCAGACTCGGATAGCTCTGACTCCGAGAGGACCATGGATGTTGAACCTGAGGGGAGTCTTATGCCTCCCCCACTAGTTCTTCCCTTCATATAGAGGGATATTCCTGGACCTAGTGCCCATCCTTTCTGGGTACCTAGGTCTGTGTCTGCTGTTAGGGATTTTCCTCCCAGTTGTGGTCCTAGTTCTTCCTCTTCGAGACCTCCGGTTCCTCCCTTTTCCCTTAGCGGTACCTCTTCCCTGATTACCTACCATGTTCACCAAGCGGTGGATAGATCTTTCATTAGAGAGCAGAGTCCGAGGCTGGCTGCATAGCTTGACCAGATACAAGTTGGACCTTTCCAGGGTATCCCTGCCCCTTCACCCGATGTGCAGGCCTGTGTGCGATCTTTGACCCAGACTGCTGTTGAGAGGGCTAGATCGATTGACCATTTTATTAGCTCAGAGCTCAGAGCCATTCAGTACCAGGACCTGGTGAACTGGTTGGTGTTTGAGTTAGGTTCTATCGGTGGCAGTGGTAGTGGTTAGAGCAGGGTTGCAGCAGAGAGATACAGAGCTCAGAGTTGGCTTCCAGGAGTTGTGTAATTGTTTTCTTTATATATGAACATAATGTTGTGATAGTTTGTAGTAGGCGGAGGCTGCTATGACAGCCATTTTTTATTGTGTATTTGGATGGTTTACTTTTCAGTTGGACTCCAGTTGTATCAGTTGGATTTTTGTTGGTTATTGTATAGTAGTTGCTTTATTTTATTGTTCAGTTTTTATATACTTGTGCGTTGTTATTATTGTTGTTACTATTATTGTTTCTTCTGTTGCTTGCATTTCTAGATTATTATCATTCACTCAGGATGGATCCAATTAAACTAAGGATGAGGATATTGTCTTAGTGGCAACACTCTCCTGAATATATGTATAAACTGCTTGGAGTAATCCATTTTCTTATATATGACTGTTATGTTTCAGGAAAATGCCACTAAAGAAGAATTCTCAACCCAATAACAGATCTGTTGGGGATCCCTCCATGAGTGAATTGATAGATTTGTTATGTCAGCAATCTACTCAGCTGGCACAACAGCAACATCAATTCCAGCAGCAGCAATAACAATTCAGCAACAACAAAAGCAACAACAATAGCTCATACAGCAACAACAATAGCTCATACAGCAACAATAACAGCAAATCCAACAAAAGCAACTGCAGATCCTACAGCAGCATGAGATGAGGGGGACAAACTAGGTTGTTAGTTTTAAGTCTTTCCAGGTAGTGAAACCCCCAGAGTTTAAAGGTGAAGTGGATTTTGCTGCTGCCAGGATATGGTTGAAGGAATTGGAGAAGGCGTTTGCACTCACCAAGGTGAGTGAGGATTTAAATATAGATTATGCTAGTTATTTTCTGAAGAATGATTCAAATTATTGGTGGGAGTCTACGCGAGCATTAGAAGGAGAAGGTCCTATTCCATGGACCCGATTTACAGAATTGTTCTTGGAGAAATACTTTCTGGATTGTCTCCAGAGTCATATGGAGATGGAGTTTTTGGAGTTAAAGCAAAGAGACAGGAGTGTCACAGACTATGAAGCAAAGTTTATGGAGTTGGCCCGTATAGCACCAGAGTATGTGAGTTCGGAAGCTCAGCGAGCGAAGCGGTTTCAACAAGGGTTGAAGCCAGAAATAAGAAGTGGAGTTGTAACCTTACAACTCAAGGCTTATATTTCGGTAGTTCAGGCTGCCTTAGTGATAGAAAGTGATCAGAGAATAGCTGCTAAAGAGCAGGGTAAGAAGAAAAAGAAGTTTGAAGGTGGACCTGCTACGTCAGAACCAGAAGGAGTAAGACAGAAGTTTCAGCGCCAGTTTGGAAAGAATAAGGATAGGAAGTTCAGGAGACAGAATTTCCCCCAGACTAAGCCCAGTACTACTTCAGTTAGTTCTACCCCGACAAAGTTTAACAAGCCAGTGATCGACTACAAGACCTGCGGAAAGAAGCATAGTGGTCAGTGCAAAGAAAATGTCAATTGTTTTAAGTATGGCCAAAAGGGTCATTATTCCACTGAGTGCAAGTCTGAGACCCAATGAGTAACCTGTTTTAGTTGCGGCAAAGTGGGGCATATTGCTAGGAATTGCAGATTAGTAACCCAGGGTAGTGTTGGAAGAAGTGTGTCCAAAGGACCAGCAACAAGTACCGCCAGAGCTAGAACCTTTAAGATGACCAAGAAATCTCCAGCCCATGATTCCGATGTAGTTGCAGGTACGCTTTCTCTTGATTCCGTACCTGTCAACATTTTATTTGATTCGGGAGTGTCCAAATCTTTTATATCTATGAACTGTGTGAATAAAATGCAACTGATGTTGGAAGACTTAGATGAAACTTTAACCATAGAGGTGGCTATTAAGGATAAAGTGCGCGTAAGTCAATTCTGTCCTAAGTGCTCCATAGAGATTTCAGGATATGGTTTCCCTACCGACCTAATACATTTTAAGTTAGGAGACTTCGATGTCATTATAGGCATGGATTGGTTGTCTCTGTATAAGGCAAATATTGACTGCATGAAAAAGAGAGTTTTTATGTATACCACAGATAATAAAAGGATCAATTATCAAGGACAGAGGCATGACAAGAAGTTTCTTTCAGTATTACAAGCAAATAAATTGTTGCGGCAAGGGTGTGAAGCATATTTGGCTCATGTGGTGGATATGAAGAGCGAGACCCCTACCTTGGATGAGATTCCCATAGAAGATAATTTCCCGACGTCTTTTCAGAAGAATTTCCAGGATTACCACCTGATCGAGAGATATAATTCTCTATTGATTTGATACCATGAGCCAAACCAGTGTCCAAAGCCCCATATAGAATGGCTCCAGTGGAAATAAAAGAATTGGCCAAGGAACTTCAGGAACTATTGGATAAGGGAGTTATTCGACCTAGTGTTTCTCTGTGGGGATCTCCAGTATTATTCGTAAAGAAGAAGGATGGGAGTATGCGGTTATGTATTGAATATAGGGAGTTGAACAAGTTAACAATAAAGAACAAGTATCTTTTGCCATGCATTGATAATCTGTTTGATCAGCTTAAGGGGGCATGTTATTTTTCAAAGATTGATTTGAGATCTGGCTATCACCAACTGAAGATAAAGCCCAAAGATATTCCCAAGACTACATTCAGAACAAGGTATAGCCATTATGAGTTCTTAGAGATGTCATTTGGGTTGACCAATGCACCAGCAGCTTTTATGGATTTAATGAACTAGGTCTATAAGGAGTACTTGGATAAGTTTGTTATTGCATTTATTGATGACATCCTCATCTATTCAAAGACTCCAGAAGATCACGTAACGCATCTACAGATTGCCCTTCAGAGGTTGAGAGAAAGCAATTGTATGCAAAGTTCTCCAAGTGTGAATTTTGGTTGACAGAGGTACAGTTTCTTGGACATGTGGTGAGTAAGGAAGGTATCAAGGTAGACCCTGTACAGATTGAAGCCGTATCCAAGTGGGAGCAACCGAAGACTTCAACGGAAATAAGAAGTTTTCTTAGATTAGCTGGATATTACCGAAGGTTGGTAAAGGATTTCTCTAAGATTGCATCCCCATTAACCAAGTTAACCCGGAAGAATGAGAAGTTCATTTCTATAGAAAAGTGTGAAGAAAGTTTCCAAGAATTGAAATGGAGGTTAGTGACAGCTCCAGTACTAGCATTGCCAGATGAGATGGGAAACTTTGTGATTTATAGTGACACTTCTTTGAAAGGTTTAGGTTTTGTATTGATGCAACACAATAAAATTATCACCTATGCCTCCAGACAACTAAAGCCTCACGAGCAGAAGTATCCATTCCATGATCTTGAGTTGGCAGCTATAGTTTTTGCTTTCAAATTATGGAGACATTACTTGTATGGGGAGAAGTGCGATATTTACACGGATGATAAGAGCCTGAAGTACATATTTACGCAGAAGGATTTGAACATGAGACATAGATGGTGGTTGGAATTGATCGTGGACTACGATTCTTCAATTAATTATCACACGGGAAAAGCCAATATGGTGACGGATACCTTGAGCAGAAAAGAGAAGTTGAATATGGTTCATATTGCGGGAAAACTAGCACGAGAATTAGAAAAGATGGAGATTGAAGTTCGAGTACCAATTGAAAGTCAGAAGCAACTATATGAGATTACCTTCCAACCAACATTGATGAAAAATATCAAGAGGTGTCAAGAAGGAGTTATGAAACAAGAATTGGATACTTTGACAGGAGAAGAGTTGTGTACCCAAAAGAATAACCAAGGTTTGTTTAGATTTTCTTCCAGAATTTGGATTCCTAATATGACGGAACTGAAGAATGAAGTGTTACACGAAGCACACAACTCTAGGTTTTATATCCACCCTGGTAGCACTAAGATGTACCAGGACTTAAAGAAAAACTTTTGGTGGCCAGGAATGAAGAAGGATATTGCCAATTGGTTTAGCAAGTGTCACGTATGTCAGACGGTAAAAGCGGAACATCAATGACCAAGTGGATTGCTACAACCTTTGGAGATTCCCAGTGGAAGTGGGAAGAGATTGTAATGGATTTTGTAGTAGGATTACCAAAGACGAGAGCAAATCACGACGCCATTTGGGTAATCATTGATAGGTTGACAAAGTTAGCACATTTCCTCCCGATCAACGAAAGGTATTCTCTGAAAAAGTTAGTTAAGTTATATTTGGACGAGATAGTGACCAAGCATGGATTTCCTGTGTCTATAGTGTCAGATCGAGACCCGAGATTTAATTCAAGGTTTTGGACCAAGTTCCAAGAATGTTTAGGAACTAAGTTAAATATGAGTACCTCCTATCATCCTTAGACGGACGGTCAAAGTGAGAGAACAATTCAGACCATAGAGGATATGTTGAGAGTTAGTTTCTTGGATTTTAAAGGAAATTGGGACGAACATCTACCTTTGATTGAATTCTCATATAATAACAGCTATCATGCAAGCATTGGGATGCCGCCTTATGAAGCTTTGTATGGACGTAAGTGTAGATCACCATTGTATTGGGATGAAGTAGGAGAAAAGAAAGTGTTAGGCCCCGAGTTGGTTCAGCAAACCAGAGATGCAGTGGCATTGATTCGGAAAAGGTTAGAAGCAGCCCAAGAGAGGCAGAGAAAGAATGCAGACTTGCATAGGAAGGATATGAATTCGAGATAGGAGCACTGGTGTTACTAAAGGTATCACCTTGGAAAGGGTTAGTACGATTTGGTCAGAAAGGTAAACTTAGCCCCAGATTTATAGGACCATTTGAGGTTTTGAAGAAAGTAGGGAAGGTTGCCTATGAGATAGTGTTACCACCGCAGTTGCAGCACATTCATAATGTATTCGACATATCCATGTTGAATCCCTATATTCCTAATTCGAATCAAGTTAGAGAGTACGACCCCATTGAGCTTTAGCCAGATTTGTCCTACGTGGAACAACCGATCCAAATCTTAGATCGTAAAGAGCAAGTCCTTAGGAATAAGTCGATCCCCATAGTGAAAGTTTTGTGGAGAAATACTCGAGTAGAAGAGTCTACGTGGGAATTATAGTCAGACATGCTTGATAAATATCCTTATTTGTTTAGCTAAGTCAGATTCTCTGGGGACATAATCTTTTTAAGGGGAAAGGATATAACAACTCGTATATTTTCTATTATTTTAAAAGTGTAATAATTAAATAAATAATTAAATAAAATATGCGTATTGGTTTTGGAAGCAGTGTGTTGATTTTTATTAATTATTAGTGATTTATTGGTGCAGAGGATTGGAGTTGTGTAATTTATTATTGAGTCATATAGTTTTATTAAGATTTTAAAAGTGATTTTACTGCATTTTTATTCTCATAACTATCTGGATTGCCTCTAAAATTGGTTTTATAATTTTATAATCTCAATAATTATTTTTAGGATTTTATAATATTGAGAAATCAATATTTTATCAATTATTTACCTTTAAATGATTTTCTGATTGTGTTTATTTGTAAAATCCATATTTAAATCCAGAATTCTTCAAAAAATTACGAAACTCATATTTTATTAGGTTTATATTATTCTGAGAATTTTAAAATTATTTTTGAAATTTTTGGGATTAATTTCACCCGCACGTTGTTTCTTTTATTTGTTAAAATGCGGGGATTTGTTGTACCCCAAAGTTTATTTAAAAATTTTAAATGTTACATTTTTGTTATCTTCGAGATATTTATAATATTTTAATATAATTTTCATGATTTACTGAGACCATTTTAAAAGTCGTAGTAGTTTGATAATTACAAAATTCGACCACCGGATACTGCTCGGACACGTGACAAATTCATATATAAATGAATTGACACGTATCCTTATTATTATGATACGTGTTGTGCAGCTGTTAAGAGGAAAAAAAATAATAAAACATAGAACCCTTCCCCCTGTTCATTGTCTACCTCCCTCGACTTTGTCTTCTATCTCTCGATTCTCTGGTTCTTTCTCTCTCTCTCTTTTGTTCGTCTCTCTCTCTCTCTCTCGTTTCTCTCCTATTTTTTTCCTCCCCTCCTCCAACTCTCGGCTTCCCTGTTGTGGTGAGTTTTGCCACCGCTGTTCTTGATTCTTTTTCGATTGGTACTTGGTTCTGTGCTTAATTGATTGTGAGTATATATACATGTGTATATGTGTGTAATCAATTATGTATTGGTGCTTAGTTCCTTGTTTTTGTTGTTGGTTCCTCCGTTTCTCGGTTGCCGCCGGTTTCGTCCAGTGAGGCGACCCTCCTGTGCGTGTGGTTGTGTCTTAGAGTGTTTTGTGGCCTATTGCTTGGTTCAATTTAATTCGAACTGATTTTATTAATTAATTAATTGATTTTTCTACAGGAATTATTTATGAATAATATTCGTGATGTGAATTTTCTGTGCAGGGAAATTATTTTTAATCGACGGAATTTTCATGTTGGAACCCGAGTACGCGGTTGCCCCAAGAATTTTGCCGCCATCCGCGATGAATTTTTAAGAGCGGACGGTGATGAATTAATTCTGAGTCCTAATTTTATAAATAAATAAAATGATTTGTATAAAATATTTTTTAGAATAAATAAATATTTTTATTATTAGTGGTATCGAAGTGCGAGTCGTATGGAATTGTGGATTGTTGTGATTGTGGGATTGACATCGATTGTAATCGACTCATAAACAGAAAAGTTGCTGCCAAAATGTTCTAAAAATTTATTTTAAAAACGAAAAATGTACTATATATTGCGAAACGTGTTACCCTTACTTGAATATGGTATACATGATTGTGTGTATATATAATACAAGTCAGGTTATCGGATTGGGTTATCAGGGTTCGAGGAAATCAAGCATGTCGGTATAACTGATTAGGGTATTCTGTTATTATAGATCCCAATTGAGTATCGTCAGGACCGAAGTCAGCGTCAAAGCTACTTAGGGTTTCTGAAAGCGTTGCAAGGCAAGTACCCCTGACCATTCTTTTATGGTTCAGTACATATGAATAGACTAACATTATATTCTCGTAAAGGAACATAAACATTTTAAGTTACGTATCCCCTGTAGTTATAAATCATTGTTTTAAACCTATTTTGGGGAAAAGTAACTTCGAAAGGTACCTATCTCAAATGAAAATGATTTATGAACTAATCTTACGTGTGCTATTAAAATTAATGATTTTGAAATGAGATAGGTACAAGTGATTTTGAAAACATAGTAGACCTATTGAGGTGGCGTAAGAGGCTAATTAGGTTGTGCGCACTATATAACTGATTAGTCGAGCAGGTCAGAGATCTAACTAGTCTCTGAGTTCCGGAACAAGTAAATGGATTGGTAGTTAGAGCCGTCTGGTGTTGATATCCTGATCAGCTATCTTCACATATCCATTATGTTATTCCCAAGGAACTAACAATGAGATTTACAGAAGCGGGGTTGAATGTAAATCTCAAAACTTTTTCAAGTTTTGAGCAGTTTCAAAGGCTAAGTGTTTTGATGAACAGTTGTGTGTGAATTGCTTTGAGCAGGTGTAGAAAGATATATATTCAAGACACAAATGTAAAGAACACAAAGGCTTCAAAAACTTTTCTGGTGGATTTGTTGTTCCACCAGAGATGTGTATTTCAGAAAATCTGTGATTCAAAGAATTGATCACAGCTGCGTCCTAGTACAAACTAGATGATTTTCTCTCTGGATTTTTCTAAACAACTCTGGAAAAATTCACACTCTAATTACTAGCTGCAACTTGGTTTATATATCACCAAGTTTACAAGTGAAGAAAAAAGTACAAATACAATTTAAAAGGTTCTTCACATGTTTCTTCTTCATTTCTCTATCCAATGCAATCTAGGATAATCTGTGAATCTTTGAATACTTCCTTGTTTGCACCATAATGGAAATGCTACATTTTCTTGATTCCTCCAAGAGGCTACCACATTCCAATTGTCTCTGTCAACCCATGTGCCTCTGTCAGCTTATGAATTGTCACTGTCAACTGCTATTGAACTGAGTATCCATTGAAGCTTTCATCCGTTGATGGGTTTATCCGTTGATGCTTTATCAGTTGAAGCTTTATCCGTTGATGCACTCATCCGTTGATGGATGTTATCCGTTGAAGCTTTATCAGTTGAAGCTTTATCCGTTGATGTACTCATACATTGATGGATGTTATCCGTTGAAGCTTTAGGGACATCCGTTGAAGCTTTGTTTCTCATCCGTTGAAGGCCTTTAATCTATCAGTTGATACTACTTCATTTATACAAAATTACAAGGCATGAAATATTTACAATTAGCCCTCCTATTTGTATATCCACTAGTAGTCAACATGACTTATAATTTCCCACAACATCTAAAAATTATAACTTAAATAGAGAAACTGAAATGTGCTACAATACTAAACTTATTTCTAAGTAAAGCTACTCCATCAACGGATAGCCAGAATGGTCTTATCCGTTGAGGCTACAAACACTAGATTTCTACTTAAGTATTTTATTTAACTTATCATCAAACTAATACACATATTCCTAACAATCTCCCCTTATTTATGTCTACTAGAATTGTGGGAAAAATTTTGGGTTTAACTTGATGATAACAAAATACTGAACAAATATATGAACTGAAATTAAGTAGAAATTCAAAAGTGCTGCAAAAGTGTATGTACTGAGATAGAATTGAAGAATTACATTGTTTCCAAGGATGCTCCTTTAGGCTGAGAAAATTATTTTCTTTTCCTTTGTTCCCTTGTTTTCTTCCCTAGCCTCCTGTCATTTTCCTCTACTTGGAGTTGGAGTTGTCTGTAAAATTCAGCTTCATCTTCTTCACTGATATCCAACTTAGATTGCATGTCCTTGAGAGTTTCATTACTGGAAATTTTAAGCTTGTCTTCAAGTCTGAAAAATCTTCTGACTCCTTTATTGTCTCTGAACTCCATCAACCAATGAGGTGAATTATGAATTGTAATTCCATGCTCAGGGATGAGTAATGTTCTAGGCAAGGAATTAGACTCCCACCAAGTTTTCCTTATGCTGGAAATCTTGTTGAGAATCTCAGTTTTGGCAGTCCTGGTAAAGCCAGAATCCCTTTTGATAGCTGAGTAGACTCTAATCAAGGTAGAATAGCCTTCATTCAGAATTCTTTGAAGAGGCCAAGTCCATTCCTCAATTCCTTTATACTTGAACACTAGCCTTTCTGGGAGCTGTTTGTATGCACTTATTCCCCTTACTTCGTCCAGCTCATCCAGATAGAGTTCAATATCTGTAAACTCCTTTATGTCATAAATGTGAACATATCATCCTTTGAGGCTTGTGGCTTAGGCTTAGGTTTATATTTCTGAGTGAAAATACTTGAGGTTGGGGGAGGTGTTGATTTGGATTTTCTTTTCAGTTTCTTTGGTGGTGGAGAGGTAGTTAGGAAGGTAGGCAAGTTGATGGTGTCCCTAATCAATAGGTTCCTCTTTAGGGATTATTGGTTCACCATTGATATTTATACTAGGATCAACAACAAAAGGTTCAGGAATGGAAGGTAGTGGTTTAGATTTTGATTGGGTTTCCACAGTGACATCTCCACTCTTCCTTTTTGTATTGGCCTTCTTTTTGTTCCCTTTCTTCCATTCCTTTCTTTCCTCCCTTCTTTCCTCTACACTCTCACCAACCACATTCCCCATATCCACATTTCTGCTTTCAATCTTGTCTTCTTCACTCTTGTCTTCAATCTTCTTCTTTTCTTCAGTCTGACTTGACTTTAGCTGTTTTTCAAGCTTTGCTTGTGCTCTTTTGTCAGCCTTCAGCTTTTTAGCTTCTTCCTTTAACCTCATGGTTTCTTCCCTCTTGGCTTTTGAGAATTTGGGATGTCCTTGCATCACACAGATACTCTTTCCCTCTCTATAAATGATAGCCATATTCATTCTTTTCACTACATCATTGGCCTCTTTGTGCTTTATGATGCTACCACCCAAAACTTTGTCTTCATCAGGTTTTGGAAGAGGAAAATCCACTTCTTTTAGTTGACCAAAGTTTAGAGGGTTCTTTATAGAGTCCCTGTTGAATCTAGTGGATGGCTTGAGTACCATGGGTTTCAAATTTCTGAAAGAAGTTTCTCCAACCTTATTCCTCCTTACTGGCTTAAGCTCCATTGTGATTTGCTCAACTTTTGTGCTATATTTCATAGATAAGGATTTTATAGATGTAGAGCCAAACACCTGTTGCATCCTTTCATCAATTTTTCTCCTTTGCTCTTTCACCTTCATCTCAGCTGCTGCTAGCTAGATTAGATCAATTTCATCAAGCTTTCCTTTGATTTGAAGTGTTGGAGAAGTAGTGATGGCAGGAACTAGCACTTTGGATATTTGAATGTTTGTAGATGGCTCCCCTCCCCCTTCCACTTTATTTTCCCCCTTTTTGTTATCATCAAGGAAAGGAGTCAAGCCTTGTGCTTTAGCCAGTTGCATTAGAAGACTTGTTTGAGACTATTGATTTTGAAGAATGGTGACCACAGAGTTTTCAATAACTTAACTCTGTCCTCCAATTTGGCCAGCCTCTTTTCAGCATCTGATTCTCTTCTCAGTCTCAGTAACAAGTCCTGCATGGTACCATAGGGCATGACTGAATCCAGCTTCTCAGAATTGTAGGACTTCAAGTCAGCTATATCCTTCTTGAGTTCATCCACAATCAGATTATGTCTTAATTGCTGTAGCTTCATGAGATGTAGAGAATCTAGGTGGGCTTGAAGAATAGCCTTGGTACCAGCATTGGAGGTGTTCTGAATGGCTTTTTGGATATACATGATTTGTTTGACTAAGGATACATTGAATTGTCCTGGTTTAGACTCCTTTGTCAATGCCCATTCAGGTAAATCTGGAATAGAACTTGGGCCTTCATCTCCCCTTAAGTTCATGCTTCCATCAAATGAAACAGAGTCATCATCATTAGAATTTACTCCAAATTCTTCAGATGGCTCACCAACTATAGAAGGCATCAAGTTGACAGCAACTCTATCCCTTTGTAGAGATTCTGAAGTATGTACTAGATTTAAAGTTTTTTCTGCCTCCTCATTGACCTGAGTAGCCAACAATTGATAGGCTAATACAGGATGAGTAAAAGTGTCAGCATCCAAGGAAATGTTATCAATTACAACTTTGTAATATTGCTGAAATTGTCTTTCCTTTTCAGCATCATCCACAATCATTGACTCATTAGCAATGGCTGGATCCACCCTTATACATTATGTACCTGCTTTTCTCTCAATTTCTCTCTTTTCTTGCATCAGGGACTCCCCCTGGCTCACACTCCTCACACCCTCACCTTCACCTACTAAGGTGGCACTCCTCTCACTTTCTTTTGCCATGCTGGAAGAAATAGCATGCATATTTAGACTCTCAAGCTCTCCTTTTGCCTGGGAGCAACCCAGCCTCTCACTCAAATTTTCACTCCCTTCCCTCAATCCTAGAAGTCATTGTATAGTAACCATGTCTTCTACACTTGGAATTGAGTCAGTTATTTGTGTAGAGACCATCAATAGATAGGGAGTATCTGTTGAAGTAGAAACTGATGGTATCAACGGATAACTGTTGTTAAGCGTATGCGTTGAAGAACAACCACTTGTCAACGGATGAGGAATATCCGTTGAAGAAGGAAAATAATTAGAAATTGAAAGTGACATAATTGTTGATTGATTTTACTTTAGGTGACACAGATTCTTCAACTAAGTCTGAAAGAATTGGTTGATGATCCAACAAATCATCTAAAAGATGATGATCACCAGTATTTGAGTGGGGCTCCTCCTTGAGTTGTAAAAAGGGAGAATCAGGAATTGATGTGAATATCATGTCCACATCCAGAGATGGTGATGAAGAATTTGGTGATTGATGTGTGTCAATTTTGAGAGAATGGAGTTGTGACTCCACATTTGTTGGAGTCACATCAAGCTGAATTTGAGAAGACATAGATACAGGTAGGTGTATCTGTGCAGTGTGCACCCTGTGTGGAAACTAAGGTTTTGACCCTCTTTCTTCTTGTAAATGCTTTTACAGGTGAGTGTGTGGCTTCAGTGTCCCTCCCTCTTTTGTTCTGTATCCCTGGTTGGGGACTATTTTCAATAGTTGCACCCTTTTGGGAGGATGCAACTAGGGATGAATTTGAATCCTTTTCAACCACCACAGTCTTTTGAGAAACTGTGGCTTGGCTACCTGGGGTACCACTCACCTCTCCTACCTTATCCTGGGGGGTTTCTTGATGTTCACCCCTCCCCTCACCACTCACACCCTGTTCACTCCCCTCAGGGTTTATGGTAGTTGTTACAACTGTTGTCTTTTGAGAAACAACAGAGGTGGCTTTCTTTGACTTTGGTTTTGAAACTTTAGGTTTGGTGGCCTTGGTAGGAATCTGTTGGGACAAAGACACAGATTCCATGGCCACACTTGAAGGCAAAGAAATAATGGGGTTGGAAGTAGTAGGAGTTGAAGAAGTATTTACCTCACTTACCTGAGGTGCATTCATTATTCGTAAATATACCAATGGCACCTGATTGTTGAGGTTAATTCTCAAAAGGTCTGCAAGGACCCTTTTCTCCTGTGCCCAACACTTGAGTTTATTACTCTCATTGGTTATGACCAAACCTTCAGCAACATGGTTAGCCAATAACATAAAGAATCTAGCATAATAGATGTTATGAGGTCTATTAACTCTGTTACCTAACCTGGTATCCAATTCTAGCATAACATAGTTGCTAAAATTAAAATACCTTTCAGAAAGTAGCATATAAAGCATATTAACAAGAGATGAAGTTATTGCATCAAAATTACTAATTTTCCCAGAGAAAACCTTGATAAAGGCATCACCAAGAAAACTCCATTCTTTTCGAAGGCCTTTTCTTCTAATACTCCCTAAACTAGCAGAATCAAAAGAATAGCCTATGGAATTTAACATGCTAGATACATCATTATCAGTGTGTGGTGTCATGGCATTGTTCTCAGGTAGTTTGAAACAGGACTGTATATCATCACAGTTAATACAGTAATCTTTACCTTTGAGAGAGAAAGTGATGGTAATATCAGTGGGGTTGAACTCTTCAGTTGTCCAAATCTCCTCAATTACCTCACAGTAAATAATTGGGGCTTCCAACATTGCATAGCTTAGTTTATAGTTCCTGATGAAGTCCATCATCTTGTGATAATCTGAGTGGGCTTCATTCTTTTCCACCAAAGCTATGAAATTGTTTTTCTCATAGACAAATCCAGACTGGGACATTATCTTTACTACTGGTGCCATTGTAGTGGGTAGAGGTTGCAGAGAAAAGTTGAGAGTTTTGGGAGAGAAAGAGAGTAAAAGCTTTTGAAAAATTGCAAGAAAGCGTAAAGTGAAAATAAGAATTCAAAGGGCTTTAATTCTTTCTCAAATTAAAACATAAGGAGAATGATTAAACAATATTTTTAAGTAAATTACAGCCGTTTGAGAATAAAGAAAACCGTATGAATTCTAAAAACTGCATTTAACACAAATACATACAACTGTGTATATATATATGTATCAACGGTTAAGTAAAGGAATCAACGGTTGTGACTTACTTAAAACAACTGATGTGACACTTCAACGGATGAGGTAAACAGTTATCCGTTGAAGATTAACACAGTTTTATCCGTTGAAGGATAAAATTACCAGAAATGTATTTGTCTTTCAACGGATAATGAACATCCGTTGATAGAACAATTTTAGCTTTCAACGGATAGGGAATATCCATTGATAGAATAAACTTTACTTAAAGCCAACTTTTTCTTGCAACAAATTCATTTCAGGCTACAAAACAAATTATAATAAGGACATGAATTTATGAATAATTAAGCATACCTAGCTCACTTACTAATCTTGTGAATGTTGATTCATCAAGTGGCTTGGTAAATATGTCTACAATCTGCTTTTCACTTGGAACAAAATGAAGTTCCACTGTACCATTCATCACATGTTCCCTTATGAACTGGTACTTGATGTCAATGTGCTTGGTTCTTGAGTGTTGTACTGGATTTTCGGTAATGGCAATGGCACTTGTGTTGTCACAGAATATTGGAATTTTGTCAACATTTAGCCCATAGTCAAATAGTTGATTCCTCATCCACAGTATCTGTGCACAGCAACTACCAGCAGCAATGTACTCAGCTTCAGCTGTTGATGTAGAAACAGAATTTTGCTTCTTGCTGAACCATGACACAAGCTTATTCCCTAGAAATTGACAGGTTCTAGTTGTACTTTTTCTGTCTATTTTGCAACCTGCATAATCTGCATCTGAGTAGCCAATTAGATCAAAACCAGACTCTCTAGGGTACCAAATTCCTAGATTTGGAGTCCTTTTGAGATATCTGAAAATTCTTTTAATAGCCACTAAGTGAGATTCTTTAGGGTCAGCTTGAAATCTAGCACAGAGACATGTAGAAAACATTATATCAGGTCTACTAGCAGTTAAATATAGAAGTGAGCCAACCATGCCTCTATAACTTGTAATGTCCACAGACTTTTCAGCCTTGTTTAATTCAAGCTTGGTGGCAATGGCCATGGGAGTTTTTGTAGATGAACAATCTATTAAGTCAAACTTCTTTAAAAGATCATAAATATATTTAGTTTGACTAATGAAAATTCCACCCCTAACTTGTTTAACTTGTAAACCAAGAAAATAAGTTAGCTCTCCCATCATGCTCATTTCATTTTTACTTTGCATTAATTTAGTAAACTTTTTACAAAGCTTATCATCTGTAGAACAAAATATAATATCATCTACATATATTTGAACAAGTATTGTAGAGCCATTAACATTTCTAAAGAAAAGAGTTTTGTCAATAATACCTCTTATGAAGTAATTATCTAGGAGAAATTTTGACAAAGTCTCATACCAGGCTCTAGGTGCTTGCTTTAGTCCATAAAGTACTTTTAACAGATAATACTCATAGTCTGGAAAGTTTGGATCTTCAAATCCTGGAGGTTGGCTTACATAAACTTCTTCCTCCAATTCTCCATTCAGAAATGCACTCTTGACATCCATTTGATAGACTTTGAAATTGGCATGGGCTGCATAGGGTAGAAAGATTCTGATGGCTTCAAGTCTTGCAACTGGAGCAAATGTCTCATCAAAATCTATTCCCTCTTTTTGAGAATAGCCCTTGGTAACCAATCCATCTTTATTCCTTATGACAATGCCATTTTCATCCATCTTGTTTCTGAATACCCATTTTGTGTCAATAGAGCTCTTGTTTTTTGGCTTGGGTACCAGCTTCCATACCTTGTTCCTCTCAAATTGGTTTAGCTCCTCTTGCATTGCTAAAATCCAATCTGGATCCAATAGAGCTTCTTCCACTCTCTTAGGTTCCTCCTGTGATAGAAAACTACTGTATAGACATTCATCTTGAGTAGCCCTTCTAGTCTGCACCTTAGATGTTGCATCACCAATAATCAATTCAAAAGGATGATTTTTGGTCCATTTCCTTTGAGGTGGTAGATTGTCATGATGTGAGATAGAGTGTTGATTGGTTGAAACTTCCCCTTTGTGATCAGGTTGATTCCTTAGAATGTAGCATTTGCAACCAAAGACATGAAGAAAGTTTAAGGTTGGTTTTCTTCTCTTGAACAATTGATAGGGAGTCATGCCTTTTGCCTGATTGATTAGAGAAATATTCTGAGTGTAACATGCACAGTTAACAGCCTCAGCCAAAAAATATGTTGGGAGTTTTGACTCTTCAAGCATTGTTCTTGCAGCTTCAATTAGTGATATGTTCTTCCTTTCCACCACACCATTCTGTTGTGGAGTCCTTGGAGCTGAGAACTCATGCATGATCCCATTTTCTTCAAAGAACAACCTCATGGTAGAATTCCTGAACTCAGTTTCATTGTCACGCCTGATATTCCTTACTTTGAAATCTTGATGATTGTGGACTTCTTGATGTGATTGATAATGATTTCACTAGCTTCATCCTTTGATCCAAGAAAGTAGGTCCATGAAAACTTTGAGAAATCATCTACAGTCACTAGGCAATATCTTTTCCTTGAAATTGACAATACATTGACTGGTCCAAAAAGATCCATGTGTAGCAGTTGTAATGGTTCATCAATTGATGATTCAAGCTTCTTACTGAATGATGCTCTCTTTTGCTTTCCTTTCTGACAAGCATCACACAGTCCATCCCTTGAGAATTCCACTAGAGGCATTCCTCTAACTAAGTCCTTTTTTACCAGATCATTCATTGTCTTGAAATTCAAATGGGACAGCTTCTTGTGCCATAGCCAACTTTCATCTGGACTTGCTTTGCTAAAAAGACAAGTAATTTATTCTGCATCTGTAGAGTTGATGTCAGCCAAGTACACATTCCCTTTTCTAACTCCAGTTATAACCACTTTGTTGTCCTTCTTACTTGTGACAACACAGGCTTCATAATTGAAGGAAACAGTATTGCCTCTGTCACATAGTTGACTGATGCTCAATAGATTGTGTTTGAGACCATCAACTAATGCAACTTCATCAATGATGACATTTTCCTTTGAAATCAAGCCATATCCCATAGTGAACCCTTTGCTGTCATCTCCAAAGGTTATGCTAGGGCCAGCTCTCTCTTTGAACTCTGTGAGCAGGGTGAAATCTCCTGTCATGTGCCTTGAACAACCACTGTCCAAGTACCATAGATTCCTTCTTTTTCCCTGCACATAACAAAATCAAATCAAGTTGATTTTGGTACCCAAGTTTCCTTGGGTCCAGCCTTGTTAGTCTTTTTCCTAGACTTCATACTTCCTGCATCTTTTGACTTAGGTAACTTTGGGTCAACCTTGGTCTCAGATGTAGTTGGTTGAAGTGTAGGGTTAGTTACAGAATCATTTAGCACATTTGGTTGAATTTGATAAGGCATAGATTGTGCAAACATATTATTCCATATAGGCATGTTGTATGGCATTTAAGGCGTACCGAATGCAGCAAAATAAAGATTATTAACATATGGCATGTTTTCAAAATGTGCATGAGGATTCTGTTGAGACATAACAGGCATAGCATATAGAGGTGACATAGACATGTTAGGCATGGAAGGAGTTAAAGGCATGGGAGCATTCTTAACAGACTTGTAGTTAGCAGATAGATGATTAACACTTTTACAATGCACACAAATTTTTCTAGGAGCATTCTTATCAGGTGTATAATTGTTGTGTTTGGTAATCCCTACCTTCCCATTTCTATTAGATTTCTTTTTAGTTTCCTTTTTATCCTCAACCAACTTAAGCCTATTTTTCAACTAATCTAAAGTCATGTGTCCTATATTCACCTTACTGGCATCTTTGGATGTGCTAGCTTCTTCTTTGATAAAGTTCTTGGAAGTTGAACCAAACTTCTTATGGAGATTTTTCAAATTGTTCTTTTTAGAATCACTTTCCTGTTTTAATTGATGAGCCTTCAACGGATGCTCATTTTCTTCCTTCAACGGTTAACTTTCATCATCCGTTGATTCCATATCCATTGACAATCCATCAATTAATTCTACTTCCTTTTTGTTTTTCTTCCAGGAATTCTCACAGAGTGATTCAATTCCCTGAACCTTGACAATCTGAGCACTAACATCCCTAGATGTTTTCCAGGCTTTGATTACATCTTGCTCACGTTCTAATTGTTTAGAAAGCATTTCTACTTTCTTAACAGATTTTTCTAGTTCACTCTCAACAGATAAGCATTTGATTTTAATATTTTCAAGCTCAATTACCTTACCCTCTAACACAACATTCCTATCACTTAAAAATAAATTAATCTCTTTAATTCTTGTGTTTTCTTTAGCTAGTGATTTAAGGGAAACACGCAAATGACATAATTCATTGGACATATCATTAATAGCTTCATTGCATTCAATTTTAGAAAGCTGAGAGAGGTCAGTAGTAATTACCTGGTTGCTTGATGAACTAGTTTCATTTTCATCAGAATTAGCCATTAGGGCTAGGTTGACATATTCCATATCATCATCTTCATTGGCTCCATCAGCTGCCCAGTCATTTTCCTGAGTCAGAAAAACCCTTTCCTTTTATTTGAGCAAATAAAAATATTTCTTTTTGTAGTCCACTTGCTCAAATTTCTTCTTATCAGAAGTTGGCTTTCTGCACTCATTTGCAAAGTGCCCACTTATGCCACAGTTATAACATTTGAACTTAGATTTGTCCACCATGTTCTTGTTTGGCTTAGTGAATCTAGCATTTTTCTTGAATTTCATCTTTGCAAACCTCCTGGAAAGAAAAGCCAGATGTTCATCAACATCATCAGAGTCATCTTTACTGGAGTTGTCTTCAACCTCAGCTACTTGCTCATTTCCCTTGCTTGATTCTGATTTGCTTGTGCCAATTTTGAGACTTGGCATTGTCTTTTCTTCATTCCCGGCTTCAGTCTTCTCATTGTCAGCTACAAGTGTAACTGATCTACCTTTTCTCTTTCCCTTTTCCAATAGCTCATCTTGCTCCATCTCAAGTTCATAGGTCTTCAAAATTCCATATAGTCTTTCAAGTATGAAGTCCTTATAATGTTGAGAATTCCTTAGTGAAACAGTCATAGGTTTCCATTCCTTTGGTAGAGACCTCAAAAATTATAAGTTGGAATCCTTGACTTGGTACACTCTGCCATACAACTTCAATCCATTCAACTGTTTCTGAAATCTATTGAAGGTATCATTCAGTGATCCTCCTTCTTCAAAATGAAAGTATTCATACTGTTCGATCCCACATAGATTGGTTTAATTCAGAATGTTCACACAACGGTGTATGATTACTATTCACTGCTAAGACAACTATCAAATTGAGTTTGATTATCTAAAGTAATTATGCTAGAATGAATTAACTAAGAGACTAAAAATCAAGTTACTTATATGAAATAAAACTTGGGATTCTAACTTCATTAAATACTTTAGTAAGAGTTTATGCCTTTAATCATAGTATGTGACGGTTATGAAAACTACTCAGAGAACACGAAATTAGTACACACTATCTTTCAATATACGTGTACCCTACTACTCACCATCCACAATTCAGATAGAAGTTGGGCAATTATGTTTAGACCCTATATGTCTATAATATTTTAAAACATAGTAGTTTAAGAGCAAGTTATCTATAGAGATTACATAGGGCAGCGTAAGATGGTTAAAATTACACTACGAATCATGCATGTCAAAACATCCATAACCTATGCTAGCATGGCAAGTTCTAAACCCCAATATCCACTTTCGCATTCAATAGAGATTAACAAATAACTTAGATGTTAGCTACGCATCCAAGAATATCAAGCACAACCATACGAGGATATCAATAATTCATCACACACTAAAAAAATTTCAGCCATCAACTACTAAACTCCAGAAATAAATCCGTTAGAATCCCACGATAATGATTAGTTCATAATCGAACGGCTCGTCATCATGGGTTCCAATGAAAATATGATAGTAAAAGGTTTTGAATACTACAAGAGAATATTAAAGTTTTGAAAACAAATCTGAAACAAGCATCCAAAGTATCGCCTAATTAGAAGAATATAAAAGAACGATGTAGAACTAAATCTTCTTCTTCTTACCCGTCTTGTGTGCTTTTGGTTTCCAGAGTTCTCCCCTTGTTCCTTCTTATTTAATTCGTCTCCTTTACTTTATTTATATACTCTAGGTTGACTTGGCCACTCAGAATATCCAAAGCGTACTAGAATCAGGATTCTGCTTGCCTGAACTAGCGCGGGCGCGCCTGTATGGAGCGCGGGCACGCCTGTATGGAGCGTGGGCGCTCCTGTATGGAGCGCGAGCGCGCTCTGCTTCTGGACAATAGGGCGCGGGCGTGCCTAAGTCAAGCGCGGGGGCGCTTGACTTCTAGAAAATTTCTGTAGATTCCTTGTTTCTCGTTCTGATCATCTCGCAAGCACTCGTACTTCATATTCCTGATCTCTTATCAACATAAAAGCATATTGAAGTCCATTCCTACCTCCAACTAAAGCCCTGCGCATACTCAATAGAAAATGCATTAAAAACACCATATACTTGAGGTCAAATCATCAACTTAAGCCGATGTGAAGTGTTCTAAAAGGATATAAAATCCACTTATCACACCCCCAAACTTAAATCGATGCTTGTCCTCAAGCATAAACAGGCTCGAGAACTAGTTCTACTAATGCATGAATGCATATACATGACAATGCAAAGATCCACTCGGAATAACCATAACCAAATCAATAAGTCCACGTTTCTAAGAATGCAATAAATCTAAACAGAGCTCGATTAAATCCAATGCAGTAACTTACAAGCACAGAAGTGTGAGTGTGTACTATGCTTATCAAAAATACTCCAAACACTAGAACAAAACCATATCTTATTCTTCTCCAAAACAATCACAAGTTTATAAGTAGAATGAATGCTAAACACATCATGACTCCAAATACCTCCATCATCACTGGAGTTAAACAAGGATTCATGCTACAACACTTAATACATCCACACAATTGCTTATTTGGTCGTGCAATGGATGAGGCCCCGAAAGACTTATGCAATAATACCCATGTAGACAGCGTTAGGTTAGCGGTTCCTAGACCGAACAAGTCTTAGGTCACTAGGCACAACATCCCCTAGAACTTAATTGCTCGAGTATTAAAGAGCTCACCACGTGGTCAATTCTGCATAATCACATACTACATAATTTTTTTTCTTTATTTTTTTCTTTTTTTCTTTTTTTTTTCATTTTTTAATGAGTGCATTTCGCTCCATCTCGTCCAACCCTAGACTACTCATAATTATGAGCGGCTACTAGTCTTTTGACGCCAAACTTTTAATAACAACTAGCAATGAAATCCCCGGTTTCCCCCCAGTTTATATTTTAGTTCTCCTTAGTCATCAAGGGAATAGAAAACATTCTAAATGTAAATAAGTGATTAAATTTCAACAACCAAACAAGTATGGACCTGATCTAGCCCAAAAGCAACCGATGATATTTATGAAAAAAACTTTGCTTCTAGACAGGCAAGTCAATTAATATGAACTTAATCATCCCTCTATTCAACATTACCACACTCAAATTAATACCAACCTATCAACCAGAAATAGCTCATCCTACGGGATCATGCTATATGCTATGCAAATACAACTAAATGGACTCACACAATAAGCATGAACAATTATGCAAAATTATGAATGAACTATCACTACACATGCATTATGATTCCTATATGAACACGACTCTACTACTACTAAAAAACTTGTTCGTATAAAACACACAAAAGTACGCGGTCATAAGTAGTATAAGATTAAGTTTAGTTTGTTTCCACATAGATTAGTTTAATTCAGAATGTGCACTTATGCAACAGCGTATGATTATTATCTACTGCTAAGACAAGTATCAAATTGAGTTTGATTATCTAAAGTAATTATTCTAGAATGAATCAACTAAGAGACTAAAAATCAAGTTACTTATATGAAATAAAACATGGGATTCTAACTTCATTAAATACTTTGTTTAGAGTATATGCCTTTAATCATACTATGTGATAGTTATGAAAACTAATCAGAAAATACGAAATTAGTACACGTTATCTTTCAATATACGTGTACCCTACTACTCAGCATTCACAATTCAGATAGAAGCTGGGCAGACACGAATTATGTTTAGACTCTATATGTCTATCAGATTTGAAAACATAATGGTTTAAGAGCAAGTTATCTATTGAGATTATATGGGGCAGTGTAAGATGGTTCAAATTACACTACGAATCATGCATGTTAAAACATCCATAACCTATGCTTGCATGGAAAGTTCTAAACCCCTATATCCACTTTCGTATTCAATAGAGATTAACAAACAACTTAGATGTTAGCTACACATCCAAGAAGATTAAGCACAACCATAAGAGGATATCAATAATTCATCAAACACTGAAAACTTTAAGCAATCAACTACCAAACTCCATAAATAAATCCGTTAGAATCCCACGATAATGATAGTTCATAATCGAACGGCTCGTCATCAATGAAAAGATGATAGTAAAAAGGTTCTGAGTACTACAAGAAAATATTAAAGTATTAAGGTTTTGAAAATAAATCTGAAACAAACATCCAAAGTATCACCTAATTAGAAGAATACAAAAGAACGATGTAGAACTAAATCTTCTTCTTCTTATTCTTCTTGTGTGCTTTTGGTTTCCAGAGTTTTCCCATTGTTCCTTCTTCTTTAATTCGTCTCCTTTTCTTTATTTATATGCTCCAGGTTGACTTGGCTGCTCAGAATATCCAAAACGTACTAGAATCAGGATTCTGCTTGCCCGATATAGCGCGGGCGTGCTTGGCTTCTGGAAAATTTCTGCAGATTCCTTGTTTCTCATTTTGATCTTCTCGCAAGCGCTCGCACTTTAATTCCTGATCTTTTATCAACATAAAAGTATATAGAAGTCCATTCCTGCCTCCAACTAAAGCCCTGCACATACTCTACACAAAATATATTAAAAACACCACATACTTGAGGTGAAATCATCAACTTAAGCGGATATGAAGTATTCGAAATGGATATAAAATCCACTTATCAATACTGTTATTGTGGCGCCCCAAAATCCGGGGTCAGGAATCTCGGAGGCCACGCCATCTAAACCACTACAAACCACATACCTCACACCACAATATATAATACACATACTTTACGACCCCATACTTATCACACACAAACACTTACAGGTTATTGTCTTGGAAACGAATTATTCATAACTAGAGTAAATCAAACCACAAAGTGATAATTATTACAACCCAAAAGTAATTAAGTCTTACCGGGGAGTAACCTTTAAGTAAGGCTAGTCCATCAGCCAAATATATGCTTCTTGTTTATTACCTTACATAAGTCGTACTTATAAATAAGCCGAACTAAAAACAACTGAAAACCAATCCAGCTTATTCGGACTACCTGCGGTACAACACCAAACAACCTATGGAACAACTGGCCATTTCCTACCCATTTCCTGGCTGTGGTTCTCATGGTAGGCATCTTCATTCACTGTTGTGTTGTGTCAATTTAAGAAAACAAATGTGAGCTTTAATGCCCAGCATAATAATGTACAATATGAAAATGACTATAATGGTAAACTCACGTAAAACATCTTATAAGATAATTACATTTTATTCGAACATAGTTTTCCTTGATGATACATACCTTCTTTTGAAAACAATCCTTTAGTGGATTTTATTAACCTGCGAATACCTTAAAAGTAAACCCAACACCTAGGCCTGGGTTACGGTATTGCATCACAATTCCAAATGGAAGAATATGACACTTGTTGAAGCCACCGCATACGATGATCAGTCGTAATACGATAATAGTAACCTTTTCTACTAGTAAAAGAACGACACCTTCGTATCCTGGTTACCACCCCTCCCGCATACGGGCTATGTGTCCTCATTTCGGGTATACATACACTTCGCAGGTCCTTATGTACGTATAGTACCGTCTCCTATGGTACCAGTAGTCTATCCAATACACGAAGTACTTGGATCCTACCCCTCATTTGTCCTTTTGGAAGTCCTATCATATCTCGAGAACTCGAACCACATCGAAGTTCCCCCAAGCGTTTTGTTTGTTGATAGAAACAACTTGATTTATTAGTGTATATATGTATAGTATACGTACTTCTGAATCTTTTGAAGGAAGTACTAAGGATGTGAGTTGACCGTTGTCAACAGATACTTAATAAGGGGGTTTCCATTTGAAACTATATTCAAAATATTTAAAAATAAGTCGAGATGATATTTTTGACGATCCGAATTTATTCGAATGATTTTCCGAAAATCAGAAAGTATTGTATATCAGGTTCTATGATTTTTGAATCATAAATAAATCCTTTGATAAATAATAAATAAGTAAACCTCGAATGAGTTTACTTGAAAAGAATATTTAAATAATATTTCTCAACTAATTTATGTTTAAGTAATGTAATAATCTTTAATATTTAATCGAGTTTGAAATAAATAAACATTAGAGAATACTTCTCCCATAATAAATGAATAGTTAATAAATATTTCTTAATCGAACGATAAAGTATAGTTGAGGGAATACGATCTTTGGAATTCGTTTTAATAAAATTTCGAGGTATTTAATATTTCGTAAGTAGACATCGAGTCCTTTAAATCGTACTATTATGGACTTTTAATTGTCCTAATAATATCACCGGAATGATTCTCGGGTTTTCATCTTAAAATCCCGACCGACTCTCGATCTTATAATTATACGTCACGCTTAAAGCGGAATTAAATATTTTTATGATATATACTTATCGTACAACATCGCTACATTATGCGAAAAATTCAATTATTGTGTATCATGGCAAGCATGATATTTATGCAATGTTAATAAAACAATCCATTCACAACACAACAGTAAATGGAGTTGGGTTCGTAAACTTTCCTGGGTATCTCGAGGTGGAGGATGCTCTAGGTTCCGCTCAGAAATCTATAACCATAAACACAATTCATTTCGTTAGCTCCCGTTCTAATTTACGGCGACTCGCACTCATGTGCTACTTATTACGCACCCTCTCAACTTATTTTACCCTTATTATTTCTTTAAGTCCTTATTCACATTATGGTCGCTTCCTTTTTCTAAGTATTTTAAGTCCATTTTCATTTTCACCGTCGGCTCCGCTTATGGATTCTACGGTTTCTAATCGCGCGGTCTCGGCTCCGATATTTTTATAAAATTGAAAAATCATTATTTTCACTTAAAATTTTTATGTAAGTTAGAAAACTCAAAATAATACTCTCTTTAAAAATTTCATGATTTATGAACATACTTAAATCGATCCTTTATATTTTTAAAGTTCGTAATTCGTAGCAGTTTTTGTCGCGTAAATCACTTTTAGTAAATCGACCATAACCTTTGATCCGTAAATCGGAATCAAGAGATTCAAGCGCCTAAACGATACTTATAACATTGTATATCATAATAAAGTGTTATATTTCAAGAAACTACAGTTTACATCCTCAGGAGTTTCTGCAGAAACTTAAAGTTACGTTTTGTTCATTTTAACGAGATTACGGTTACGATCGGAGTTTCGTTTATGCCTTAAATCTTTATACTACCACCAACAATCAACCTATCATCATCAAAACACTAACTCCTCTCAAGAACATCATGTTCATCAGGCAACAACAATCAACCTTAAATCTACTTAGCTAAACATCAAGATTATCACAATATCAACACCAAAACTTAGGTTTACAACTACATACTAAAAAGATCTTGAACTTAAATCTTAAATAAAGTTGGGTTAAATATTTTTACCTTTCTTGAAAGCTTGAGATGTGTTATTGATGATGGTGAATTCTTGGGATGCTTAGTATGGTTTTTGGAACCTAAAACAACCATCAAAATCAAGAAACCAAATAAGAGTTACTATTCACACTATTCATTATCAACTTTCTTGATTTTATTTCACCCATCAAACCTTGATAAAAAGAGCTCAAAGATATATCTTATCTTAGTTTGGTTGTTAGGAAGCTTGAGAATTAATGGGAGGATTTATCCATGGCTAGAGCTTGAAAGTTTGATATTGATTTCTTTGTTTAAAGATAAGGGCTGAATGGGTGCTCCTGGGAGAGAAAGAGAGAAAATTTTTGTTGCTTCTTGGTTGCTTCTTGGAATGATGCAAGTGATAGCTTGTGATATCTTATATTGATTTGTTATTCTCTAGTTTAGATCCTAGGATTTTATTCTTGTTGCAAATCTTGGGGAAAAATCTAACTAGGCTTCCTAGTTTACAAGCTAAGCCACTTGTTTAGCTCTTTTAACTTACTATTTGATAGCCTTGGTTGATCATCCTACTCCTTAGCTCACTATTTGATAAAGTAACCATGGTTACTTTCTTACCATGGTTACTTAGTGCATTACATTTATTTAATCATTTACGCGTTCGCTCGGTCGCTTCAACGTTTTCGTAGTACTTCCTCGTAAATGGTTCACAACATAATTCCTTTCGTATTTATTTCTTATGTTTTGAATTACCATACTTGGATATAAATCCGTAGGGCTTTAAATTCGTAATTATATTGTGATTCCCGTAATCCTCGATGATTCGTAAATATGGTCGTTTTTCAAAGTTCATTTTCTGCGAAACTTGATAGCATTTACATACACTCATTTGATACGTATAATCATAATATCAACTCCAAAACTCATTTTCTCATTTACTACATAGTGTGGGCTAAAACATTTTCCCCGTCCGTCAGGGTTACTATTCATTAAACGTTTTACAAGGTCTCAAAAATTTGAGTTATTACAGTCTTCTCCTCTAACAAGGATTATGTCCCGGAATGAATTAGAAAATAAGTGGGGGTATCTATTCCTCATTGCGTCTTCAAGTTCCCAAGTTGACTCCTCGACATTTTGATTCCTTCACAAGATTCTAACCAGCTTCACAGTCTTGTTCCTCAGCACTTGTTTTTTTGGTCCATTATCCTTACTAGCTGCTCGATGTAGGTCAGGTCTGGTTGTAAATCTACCTGCTCGTATTCTATTACGTGTCATGCATCTGCATGGTACTTCCTTAACATGGACATGTAGAACACGTTGTGCACTTGTTGCAGATTCGGAGGCAAGGCGAGTTCATAAGCTAGAGGTCCTATTCTCCTCAAAATTTCAAAGGGTCCTATTAATCTGGGACTCAGCTTTCCTTTCTTTCCAAATCTCATCACTCCTTTCCACGGAGATACCTTCAAAAGCACTAAATATCCTACTTCATATTCCCTATCCTTCCTGGTCTAGTCAGCGTACTTCTTTTGTCTGTCCTGAGCTGCTACCATTCTCTTCCTGATGAGTCCTACCATTTCCCTGGTCTGTTTGACTAACTCTGGTCCTATTATCTTGTGTTATCCAACTTCATCCCAACATAGGGGAGATCGACATCTCCTTCCATAAAGAGCTTCATACGGAGGTATTCCTATGCTAGCGTGATAGCTGTTGTTGTAAACAAATTCGATCAGGGTTAAATGGTAATTCCAATTTCCTTTAAAATCAATGGCATACACTCGTAGCATATCTTCTAGGGTCTGAATAGTCCTTTCGCTTTGTCCATCAGTCTGGGGTGGTAAGCGGTACTCATGTTTAGTCTGGTGCCTACACATTCCTGGAAGCTTCTCCAAAATCGGGAATTAAACCTTGGGTCTCGATGTAATACTATGGCAACAGGGACGCCGTGTCTTACTACAATTTCCTTCAAGTAAATATCTACTAGCTTATCTACGGTGTACCTTTCATTGATTGGTAGTAAGGGTGCGCACTTGGTCAATCTATCTATGATAACCCATATGGCGTCGTGATTAGTCTTTGTCCTTGGTAGGCCTGTCACAATATCCATGTCTATATGCTCCCATTTCCATTTTGGAATATCCATGGGCCGTAATAGTCCATTAGGTCGATGATGTTCAGCCTTCACTCTCTGGCATGTCAAGCACTTGCTGACCCACTCTACTACTTCTCTCTTCATGTTAGGCCACCAATAATATTCCTTAAGGTCAAGGTACATCTTCGTACTTCCTGGGTGGATTGAATATCTGGAGCTGTGCCCTTCATGCAACAGCTCGTCCTTTAACTCTTGCACATTGGAAATCCAAATTCGGGACGCATACCTCATGATCCCCCTCTCGTCGTTCTCGCATATCACTTCCTCACTGGTCAACGTTCCTCTTTCTTCACTCATCTTCTTTTCCTGACATACTCATATCTTTTCAGTCAGTTCCGGTACTAGCTTAATCTTAAATAATCCTTCCGTTCCTTTACCGGTCGTCCTCATGTCAATTTCCATCTTCTCAAATTCTTTAATCAATACCTCAGATGTCATTATCATTTTGAGTCTTTCCTTCCTACTAAGGGCATCAGCCACCACATTGGCTTTATCCGGGTGATACAAATCTTCAGGGAAAACACTATGGCTGCTAATTCTAGATCATGCATCAGGTATCTGCTCTCATACTCCTTCAATTGCCGAGAGGCATACGCTATAACTTTGTCGTGCTGCATAAGCACACATCCTAATCCTTTAAGTGATGCGTCACTGTATATCACAAACTCTCCCTTCCCATCGGGAAGAGCGAGCACTGGTGCTGACACCAGCCTCCTTTTTAGTTCCTGAAAGCTTTCCTCACATTTCTCTGTCCATACAAACTTTTCAGTCTTTCAGGTAAGTCTAGTCAGTGGACCAGCTATCTTAGCAAAGTCTTGCACGAATCTTCGGTAATATCCTGCAAAACCCACAAAGCTCCTAACCTCTGTTAGGGTAGTTGGTCTTTCCCAGTTGGACACCGCCTCTATCTTGGCGGGGTCAACTAAAACTCCTTTGCTACTCTATGTCCTAAGAACTGATCGTCTTTTAACCAAAACTCGCACTTTGAGAACTTGGCATATAATTTCTCCTTCCTTAGGATTTCTAAGACTATCCTCAAATGTTCTGCATGTTCTTGCTCTATCTTTGAGTAGATTATAATATCATCTATAAAAACTAACACACATATATTTAGGTACCTTTTGAACACTCTGTTCATCAAATCCATAAAGGCTGCGGGGGTATTGGTTAACCCAGATGACATGACTAAGAACTCATAGTGTCCATACCTGGTGTGAAAAGCAGTCTTCGGTATATCCTCAGGTTTGATTTTCAACTGGTGATACAATGTCCTCAAATCTATTTTAGAAATATGCGCAGATCCCTTGAGTTGATTGAATAGGTCATCAATCCTAGGGAGAGCGTACCAATTCTTAATAGTCAACTTATTCAATTCTCGATAGTCTATGCATAATCTTATACTGTCGTCCTTTTTCTTAACGAACAGTACTGGCGCTCCCCGTGGCGACACACTGGGTCTTATCATTCAATTATCTATAATTCTTGCAGTTAAGAAGCTAATTCCTTCATCTCAACTGGGTCTAGCCTATATGGGGCCTTGGACACTGGTGTCGTTCCTGGTGCTAATTCTATAGCGAATTCTATTTCTCTGTCGGGTGGCAACCCTGGTAAGTTCTTTGGATATACATCCTCGAATTCATTTACTATAGGTATGTCCTGTATATTAGAAACTTCCTTCTTGGTATCTACCACATAAGCCAAATAGGCCTCGTTACCTCTCCTTAACAATCTTTTTGCCTTTAGCATGGTCAGATATTTCTGGGTCTGTCATTGCCCTCTAAACACTACATCTTTTCCATTTTGCGCTCTTATCTTTACCATCTTACGTTCACAATCTATTTGCGCTCCATTACTGAATAACCAATCCATTCCTAAGATTACATCAAATTCTCCTAACGCAAATGGGATTAGTTCAACTTCGAAGACTCTTCCTTATAATTTCAACTTGCATTTAGGGTGTACTTGATTTACAGGAATTATTTCTTTGTTTGCTATTTCCACTTGTAATACCTCACGTAAGGGTATGGCATTAAGTTTTAACTTTTTAGCAAAATCTTGAGATATAAATGACTTGGTTGCTCCAGAATCAAATAGGACATTTGCATGTTCGGAATTTAATAGAAGGGTACCTGCTATCACGTCAGTGTTTTGGAAAGTATCCTGAACGGTCATGTTAAAGGTCCTAGCAGCTGGGGGTCGGTTGGATGCAGCTCTGCTCATCCCTGAGACTGGGGGCTTCAATGTCGGGCAATCCTTTCTCATGTGTCCTACCTTCCCACATTGGAAACACATCACATTAGGTCGGGTGCAGTTGTTGGAAAGGTGTCCGATTTGGTCACATCTGTAGCATTTCAGAGGGGCTCTCGCCTGGGTACACACTACAAGGTGTGTCCTCCTACAGGTTTGACACTCTGGTATTGGGGCACGGGGTTGGCTATGAAACATTGCCCTAGATTGTCCGCCGCCCTGGCCAACACTCTCACTTGGGTCTTTTCTGAATCCGGGGCCTCGCGCAGGTTGGGACACCACTCCCCTGACGAACCTGCTCGGAAGGCTCCTCTTTCCGGTTCCTACTCCTCCTCCTCCACCTTGGCTTCCTATCTTCCTCTTCCTATTTTCCTTTTCCTTCACACTCTGCTCACTGCCAGCTTCAACAATCGAGGCTTTCTGCACTAAGGTGGCATAATCTGTCAGCTCTAGTACTGCCACTCGGTTCTGAATCCACTGTTTCAGACCAAGCTGAAACCTTCGCGCTTTCTTCTCTTCAGTATTCACGAATTCAGGCACAAATCGGGATAGCTCGGTAAACTAGGCCTCATACTCTGCCACAGTCATCTTAGCATATTTCAACTCTAGAAACTTAATCTCCATCTGGGTTTCCATAAACCTAGGGAAATACTTTTCTAATAACAGTCGGGTAAATCTATCCCATGGAATCACAGCATCAGTCTCTAGGTTTCGTTTGGACTCCCATCAGTAGTTAGCTTCTCCTTTCAGCATGTAAGAAGCAAAAATGGTCTTGTGTCGTTCCTCTACACCTAGTATCTCGAAGGACTTTTCTATCTCTTTGAGCCAGGCCTGTTCTTCAACGGGGTCGGAAGATCCTAGAAACTCTGGGGGTTTGAGAGATTTGAATGCCCTAAAGGCAGTGGCTGTAGTCTGTTGGGCATCATGCGGCTGTGGTAGAATGGGCTGTTGGTTCAGATTTGCTCTTAAAAGTTCCATAAACTCATTCATGGGGTTCCCTCCCTGATGGGTATCCTCAGTCTCTTCTTCTACATATTCTTCCTCATCATATTCATTATAGTCTAGGTCCTCTTCACTTTCTTCATTCACTACAGGGTCAAGTTCGTTCTGTTGTTGGTTAACAGATTCTGCGGGTTGTGCCCTGGTTCCTCTTCTACGGGGTGACATAGTTCTGATAAGGAAAATTTGTCAATGTAGTTGCTATATTTTACAATTGGATTAATTTATTCATATGTAAGAATGTCATCTATTAGCTAGCATGTTTTTATTAGGTGAAACAATATGGAAATCCATTTCTAAATAACTGCTAGATATATATATATATATATATATATATATATATATATATATCATAGGGTCTCCCACTTATATCTGGGGGATAAAACAACTAACCGATTTCATACATGTCTTGATTATAATACATCATTACTTGTCCTGAATACTAAAATGCAAATACATAAGTTGTGCACCCTGAAGGGCTAGGAACGCTATCTACTACTAGCTATCCTATCAAAATTGGTGACAAGTCACCCAGCCTTCTTCAAGGTCCATAATTAGTCATTAGTCCCTTAGTCACTGGCACTGTGTGTGAGGTCACGCACCCTCCTCATCGCTCCTGCCAACATTAGCTCTGCATCAACTACCGGGTTGTATTCTCCAATCGCCGTCATCCTCATCTGAACCCGGGTACGGAGCTCGATCCCATCAATCTCTCTGTGGGCTATGGCTGGGGAAGCAGCTCTGAAGTCCCCTGGGTATCCTAGTCTGATGGCTCTCCCAGCTGTCAGTGCCTGGCGTAACTCCACAATGCGGGCAGATGCCGCAGTGATCTCAGTGTTAAACTGAGCCACCATCCAGTCGTGTACAACTACATGTATGGTCACCAGGGGTGGTAGAAGTGAGTTTGGGTCGCTAGAGGATATGTCATAAGCCTCGTAAATCTGTGCATCCATCCCATCCTCCTCATCATCATCAGTATAGGGAAAAGAGCTCTGCATCCCTGGGTGTGGTGTAGGAGAGCGAATAGTCGGGAGAGGGTACATCTCTACATCCCTCCATCCTAAGTCATCTCCCTGGGGCATCTCAACTTCATCAGCTATGGGGATAGGAAGGTCAGCCCCCTCCTCCGAGGCATCCTCAGTAGCATCATCATCTGGGTTATCAATGGGTGGGTCCTCCGACTCGGGAGTAGGGTCACGCTCAGGAACCATAACATCATCAACAGGGTGAACCTCCCTCATAGGCTCCACTGGTACATAACACAATAGGCAAGGTGGTACTAACTTAGAGTCGGAATTCTCTTGAGGGTTAAAACTATCAAGACTACCCATGTAGCCCGACGACGAACTCTACTTGAGCTCTATTTGGTTATTTCATTATTCCTATGTCTACGTATTTTATATCCTATCATTTCCAAAATTTGATAACCTACGGCTCTGATACCATTTCTGTGGTGCCCCAAAATCCGGGGTCAGGAATCTCGGAGGCCACGCCATCTAAACCACTACAAACCACATACCTCACACCACAATATACAATATACACACTCTACGACCCCACACTTATCACACTAAATGATAATTATTACAACCCAAAAGTATTTAAGTCTTATTGGGGAGTAACCTTTAAGTAAGGCTAGTCCGTCGGCCAAATATACGTTTCTTGTTTATTATCTTACATAAGTCATACTTATAAAAATGCCGAACTAAAAACAACTAAAAACCAATCCAGCTTATTCGGACTACCTACGGTACAACACCAAACAACCTACGGAATAGCTAGCCAGTTCCTACCCATTTCCTGGATGTGGTTCTCATGGTAGGCATCTTGATTCATTGTTGTGTTGTGTCAATTTAATAAAACAAGTGTGAGCTATAATGCCCAACATAATAATATACAGTATGAAAATGACTGTAATGGAAAACTCACGTAAAACATCTTATAAGATAATTATGTTTTATTCGAACATAGTTTTCCTTGGTGATACATACCTTCTTATGAAAACAATCCTTTAGTGGATTTAATTATCCTGCGAATACCTTAAAAGTAAACCCAACACCTAGGCTTGGGTTACGGTATTCTATCACAATTCCAATTGGAAGAATAGGACACTCGTTGGACCAACCGCATACGATAATCAGTCGTAATACGATAATAGTAACCTTTTCTACTAGTAGAAGGATGACACTTTTGTATCCCGGTTATCACCCTTGCCGCATACGGGCTATGTGTCCTCATTTCGGGTATACACACACTTCGCAAGTCCTTAGGTACGTATAGTACCGTCTTCTACGGTACCAGTAGTCTATCCAATACACGAAGTACTTGTATCCTACCCATCCTTTGTCCTTTTGGAAATCCTATCATATCTCGAGAACTCGAACCATATCGAAGTTCCCCCAAGCGTTTTGCTTGTTGATAGAAACAAGTTGATTTATTAGTGTATATATGTATATATATACGTACTTCCGAATCTTTCGGAGGAAGTACCAAGGATGTGAGTTGACCGTTGTCAATAAATAATTAATAGGGGGTTTCCCTTTGAAACTATATTTAAAATATTTAAATATAAGTCGAGATGATATTTTTGACGATCCGAATTTATTCGAATGATTTTCCGAAAATCAGAAAGTATTGTAAATCAGGTTCTATAATTTTTGAATCATAAATAAATCCTTTAATAAATAATAAATAATTAAATATTAATCGGTAAATAATTAAACCTCGAATGAGTTTACTTGAAAAGAATATTTAAATAATATTCCTCAACTAATTTATGTTTATGTAATGTAATAATCTTTAATATTTAATCGAGTTTAAAATAAATAAACGTTGGAGAATACTTCTCCCATAATAAATGAATAGTTAACAAATATTTCTTAATCGAACGATAAAGTATAGTTAAGGGAATACGATCTTTGGAAATCGTATTAACAAAAGTTCGAGGTATTTAATATTTCGTAAGTGGACATTGAGTCCTTCAAATCGTACTATTATGGACTTTTAATTGTCCTAATAATATCACCGGAATGATTCCCCGGTTTTCATCTTAAAATCCCGACCGACTCTCGGTCTTATAATTATACGTCACGCTTAAAGTGGAATTAAATATTTTTACGATATATACTTATCGTACAACATCGCTACATTATGCGAAAAAATCAATTATTGCGTATCTTGGCAAGCATGGTATTTATGCAGTGATAATAAAACAATCCTTTCACAACACAACAGTAAATGGAGGTGGGTTCGTAAACTTGCCTGAGTATCTCGAGGTGGAGGATGCTCTAGGTTCCGCTCGGAAATCTATAACCATAAACACAATTCATTTCGTTAGGTCCCGTTCTAATTTACGGCGACTCGCACTCATGTGATACTTATTACGCACCCTCTCAACTTGTTTTACCCTTATTATTTCTTTAAGTCCTTATTCACAGTATGGTCGCTTCCTTTTTCTAAGTATCTTAAGTCCATTTTCATTTTCGCCGTCGGCTCCGCTTATGGAGTCTACGTTTTCTAATCGCGCGATCTCGACTCCGATATTTTTATGAAATTGAAAAATCATTATTTTCACTTGAAATGTTTATGGCGGTTAGCAAACTCAAAATACTACTCTCTGTAAAAATTTCATGATTTATGAACATTCTTAAGTCGATCCTTTATATTTTCATAGTTCGTAATTCTTAGCAGTTTTTGTCGCGTAAATCACTTTTAGTAAAACAACCATTACTTTTGATCCGTAAATCGGAATCAAGCGATTCAAGCGCATAAGAGATCCTTATAACATTTTATATCATAATAAAGGGTTATTTTTTAAGAAACTACAGTTTACATTCTCGGGACTTTCTGCAGAAACTTAAAGTTACGTTTTGTTCATTTTAACGAGATTACGGTTACGATCGGAGTTTCGTTTATGCCTTAAATCTTTATACTACCACCAACAATCAACATACCATCATCAAAAAACTAACTCCTCTCAAGAACATCATATTATTGAGGCCACAACAATCAACCTTAAATCTACTTAGCTAAACAACAAGATTATCAAAATATCACCACCAAAACTTAGGTTTACAATGATAGACTAAAAGGATCTTGAACTTAAATCTTAAATAAAGTTGGGTCAAATATTTTTACCTTTCTTGAGATATTTAGATGTGTTCTTGATGATGGTGAAGTCTTGGGAGTGCTTAGTATGGTTTTTGGAACCTAAAACAACCATCAAAATCAAGAAACCAAAGAAGAGTTACTATTCACACTATTCATTATCAACTTTCTTGATTTTATTTCACCCATCAAACCTTGATAAAAAGAGCTCAAAGATTTATCTTACATTAGTTTGGTTGTTTGGAAGCTTGAGAGTTAATGGGAGGATTTATCCATGGCTAGAGCGTGAAGGTTTGATTTTGATTTCTTTGTTTAAAGAAAAGGGCCGAATGGGTGTTCTTGGCAGAGAAAGAGAGAAAATTTTTGTTGCTTCTTGGTTGCTTCTTGGAATGATGCAATTGATAGCTTGTGATATCTTATATTGATTTGTTATTCTCTAGTTTAGATCCTAGGATTTTATTCTTGTTACAAATCTTGGGGACAAACCTAACTAGGCTTCCTAGTTTACAAGTTAAGCCACTTGTTTAGCTCTTTTAGCTTACTATTTGATAGCCTTGGTTGATCATCCTACTCCTTAGCTCACTATTTGATAAAGTAACCATGGTTACATTCTTACCATGGTTAGTTAGTGCGTTACGTTTATTTAATCGTTTATGCGTTCGCTCGATCGCTTAAACATTTTCGTAATACTTCCTCGTAAATGGTTCGTGACGTAATTGCTTTCGTATTAATTTCTAATGTTTTGAATTACCATACCTGGATATAAATCCGTAGGGCTTTAAATTCGTAATTATATTGTGATTCCCGTAATCCTCGATGATTCGTAAATATGGTCATTTTTCAGAGTTCGTTTTCTTCGAAAACTAATAGCGTTTACATACACTCATTTGGTACGTATAATCATAATATCAACTCCGAAACTCATTTTCTCATGCACTACATACTGTGGGCTAAAAGGTTTTCCCCGTCCGTCAGGGTTATTATTCATTAAACGTTCTACAAGGTCTCAGAAATTCGAGTTATTACAGTTGTTGTGATGATTATATGTATATGCATTATCTTGAAATAAATGTATGGTGATTATTCGCAAATCTTGTGATATATTGAATAATGTTGATATGATATATATATGCATGCCTGTTTCGGAAATCTTGATATCCCATTGTCGATTCAATTGATTATAAACTGCATAATACACATGGTAGAGATATGCATTATTTGCGTATACCCTTAGTATAGGGGACTCAAAGTTGAACATTTTCCTAAAATCGGGAGGCGAGGTTCCCGAGTATATTCTATATAGTTTTCTATAACTATTAATCAAATAAGGTATATTCGATAATTTTAAATAATAATCAACTTTATTTTTGATTATTTAAATAAAGATCTTACTTCCTTATAAATATATATTTTGTTACTTATTATTCGTTTCAAATATTAGTTTCAAAACTTCTACTTCACTTATTTTATAAAAAATATTTTTGGGAATATTATTTAAATAATAATATTCAAATCTTTTTTAATATCTGAACTGATTTATTTTATTAAATCATTCGTACTCCAAACGTTTCCAAAAATGTTTTCACATCTTCAAAATGGTTTTAAAAGTTGGAGCGGATCCCAAAACTCGTTTTTAATTTAAACCTTTTCTTTTGTGGAGTGATTTAAATACTCACTCAAAACCTAAAGGATCTGGCTCTGTGGTGTATTTTTGTTGCAACGAAGTTGCGAAATGATAATAGAGTCTTTGATTACTTGCCCAACATTCGGGAAGTAAGCCTAATTTGAATGCGTATGCATAGGTGACATGGGCTCAGTGGGAGTCCATCAAAGCGTAAGTGGATGGGTGGCAGTCCAACATAAGGTCCTAATGTGACCAGGGTGATGACCGGTGAGGAATTAATCCGTCCACTAGTAGAAAAGGTGGCTTAAATGATATCTTTCCCTGGTCAGCAAGGTATCCGGTTTATGCCAATGTTTTCCTCCTTCCAAAATCATTGGTATTACAACTTTATTTATACTTTTCATAATAGAGGTTTTCAAGAAGTGTATGATATATATATATATATATATCGGGACTAATGAAATATCTTGTAACTTCATTTATTTTGAATGATATTTCAAAGATCTTGTAGCTTCATCTATATGATGAACGTTTGAAAACTTATTATACTTTGAACAGTAGTAGTTCAAGCAGTTTTTCTAAAGGGTATAAGTATATTGGAGTATTTTGTAACTTCATATTTTTAAGCTTATATCCAGTAAGTAATTACCTTACACTTAATAAACATTTTCAGTAAGTTATCGATTTAGATACTTGCATTATTGATTAAACTATATATTATCTTCCGTGTTGTAATGCTCACTCTTGCTTCTTTTCTTCATCACATAACAACAGCTAGCCAAGATGAACAGGATCAAGTTCCCAATCCATGAACAGATTGGAAATGTTTCGCAACTTCCTGTAGGTGATGATGTTGCTATGACCGAGGTAGGAGGTACCAATAGGCTAAACTTTCAACTTTTTATGTACCAGACTTATGTATATTTATGAATTGTTATAATTGCAAGAATGTGTAAATTTATTCAAAAACCCTTTTGAGGTGTAATGACTTATAATTGTGGAATAAAATGACTTATATTATTATTGGTATTCATCTCTGAGACTATAACTTGTTGTGTGTGCATGTGTATATTGTGGGGTCACAGTATGCAGTAGTTGATTATTTATTAAGATTAAGTGTTATTAAGGGAAATTGAACTAGTAACAACCCGAAACCCCGACCCCGTATTTGGGAGTGTTATAAAGGCTTCCTGAGACTTATGGTCTGCCAAACCACCAGAGTACTAAGCTGCAGGAAATCACAGTTAGTAACCCCCTGTAGCTCACCCCCGCACTGCAACCCAAACACTTCCTCAAACACAATCCACCTCAGGTGCCTCCCGAAAGACACCTGTTGTAGAAAGGAAGAAACAAGAAAAAACTGATGCTAGGGTTATTGTTTCAATTGAGAACCCACGGGATATAATTTTCCAGTCTGCAAGTCCTTCTGGTCAAAGAACAAGTGCTGTAAATGCTGACGTAGCACAGAAAAGTGGTTCTATACAAGCTTCTCATTCTTCTAAGCCTTCAAAGTTTGTTAAGAGGCATCTTGTACTAGCTGAGTCAGAATCAGAGGATGAGGACAATGCTACCTTATCATCTAAGTTCAAGAAGTTAAATCCTAATTCTACTCAGAGTCCATTTGTATTATCAACTGATGATGGCGGTGATGCTGTTCAATCTTATTCAAGCCTGAGACTAACAATTAAGAAGAAGAAATTGGTCAAAACCTACATTGCTCAAAATCTGATGCAGATCAAGAAAGAATTGATGATGAGACACATGGTGCAAATACTGGTATTGATCAGTGGACTAGCCAAATTACTGATGCACCTGTGACAATTACTGATTCTTCAGCAAAGAAGAAAAGAGTGAGGGAGATCAGTCATGAACAAGTGGAATAATCTGTCAAGACGTTGCAGAAACAAAGATTGTTTCCTGGATCAAGCAAACAAGAATCTGTATCTCAAAGAGATACAACAGCTACTACAAATCCTAATCCTATCACACAAGAACCTGTACTTCAAAGTAGTACAGCCATTGTTCTTTCTTTCTTGCTTTGTTGGCAGAATTTGTTCAAGTAGAGCCTCTTGTTGAAAACTCCATTCAAGAATGGCATGATGCAGCAACTGTAAAGGTAACATATGAAGCTACAAGAGTAAAAAACATTTGGTAGTCTATAGAAAGGCATACTTCAAAGCATAGAGTTTGCTTTTCATTTGTAGCAGCTCAAGAGTTAGAAACTGAGGAGAGTAGTACACAAGAACCTGAAGGTCAAAGTCATCCAGCAACTCCTGAATCTCCTGCCCCACAAGAACCACTACCTCAAAGTGGTAGTGATGGCTTAACTCCTGATCTAGTTGTATTAGCAGTTGATCCTGAGGGAAGGGTACATCTAACACCCATATCAGCTGAACTTCTCTTAGTTCAACCTCTCGATGTCTACAAAGAAGTTGATTCTTCATAAGCACAAGGTATAAATACTAATTTATCTTAATCAACATTTACTATATATACTTATTTTGTATTATCAACATGTATTATAAATCCCGATGACATGAATGTGATTAGACCTTTATGAAGGAATACCTCTAGTTATATGATCACATAACTCTTCTCAGCCACCTCTTATTTATGTAGGACAAACTTATCTGAGCCTTTCATGTCAGAATGAGAGAAAAGATTTAGAGAAAAACAGAATTAAAGAGAGGAAGGATCCTTACCTGGCAAAAGGAGAGGTAAATGAGTGTGAGAATTTAGTTAATCCTTCTGAGGAAACTCTGACTATTAAAAGTCATGAGATGAGTGTTGTGAGAAGTAGTGAGACTATTTTAAAATAATATAGAGATTTAAGTGTTTTTATTGAAAATTTTGCAGGTGCATAGAGTATTAAAGATACAGCTGCTGAACAATAGTCTATAGACCCCGGATAAACTTTGATGTGCCAAATGCTGATATTCTCCCTAATGGTCTAAGTACTGATACTTTTCTGCTGTCCACTTACATCTCTATGTCATCCACTATAACAATCCCTGTTCTTGTCGAAGGACAGTCCACACATTCTAACATTCCACCCTCCACAATTTACCCTGTCACTGCTGTTGATGTAGATGCAGGACAGTCGATTCAAGATAAAACCATCATTGCAGAATCACCACAGCACTCCACTGGTACTGAGGTCTTGGAGATAAATGATGAAGCTCCACCTCATATGGCCACTATTCTTGAGGATCTAGAGTTAAATGCTGAAGACATGGCAGTTTCTGAAGCATCTGATTCTCACACAGCTCCAATTCCTAATGATTTGCTAAATACTGATGTTGGAGATGAAGTAGCTCAGTTCATTCAGGAGCCAGTTGCTGATGAGAAATCTGTACATGGCAATGAGTCTAATGATGGAGAAAATGTTAATTTAGCTTTAGATCCTGATGAGGATCTTGATGAACTTTCTTTCCTGAAGACATGCCTAAACATGAAAAGCAAGGGATATTAGCTGAACTTGATGCTAAGAACAGTAAAAAGTTTTCTGATGCAGAATGAAATTCTAACTGGAATGATGCTTCTTATCCTATCTCTGTTGCTAATGTTTCTCAACATATGGAGAGAGCAGAGAAGAGCATTCCAAATCCTGATATTTTAACTCATCTTAAGGCTTCTACACTTTGATCGAATCAGTTCAGCATACTCAGTCTCAGGCTAATATTCAAATTGATAAACTTAAGGACTCTTTTCTTGATACCAAGCTGACCCCTACCAAGGAGATCCAAAAGAAATTAGCCACTCTTATTTCTTGACAGGACAAAATGGAAGCCAATCAAGTTAGGTTGGAAGCTACTCAAGCTAAAATGTCTAGTCAATTGGATGAGTTACAACAATACATGGAGCTCATTGTTTCCATCCTACTTAGTGATGATGCCAAAAAGGGGGAGAAAGTGTTAAAATCTAAATGCAAGCAGCTCTAACTGAAGAGTACGGATGACAATGATGGTCCTGGTGGTGATGGTAAAGGAGGTAGTAAGAAGGAGTTGGTTTTGAAGAAACAAGGTGGAGATCTGAGTGGTACTAGTAGTACATCTAAAACCACTAGTCAATCTAGACTAGGTGGAGAAAGGAGGAGATCTGGAAGGAAAGTCTCAAAGACTGTGCAAAGTAAGGAACTGACTATGACTGTGATTAAATCTCAAACTCTGAAAGTCACAAATGCTGATGAAGACCAAGGCATTCTAGAGATAGAAGATGGTGTTGAAGCAAGTCCGTATCTACAAATTCTGAAAGTAAAAGGGAAGAAAGCAACTTTATTCTACAAGGACCCAAAGGTTCAAGCATTTGATTATGAGGTGAGTAGAAGAATATTTGAAAGAGAAAATCCTGGAGTTAACATGGAACATCTTAGACTTTCGGAAGAAGAGTAAAAATCTTTGAAAACGACAAATACTGATGTTGTCTTTGTAATATCCGGGATATAGTGTGTATCAATAAATAATTATTATGTGATTATTAATTGAATTTTTGGTGAATTATCTGACGACTGGTGTTGATATATGGATGTTTATATGTGGTAAAGTATAGGTACGGTAATTTTATTTTTATTATGTCCAGAATAAAATCTAGATAATTACGGTATTTTTATGGTAATTTTTGGACTGTTATATGATTTTATAATGATTTATGAATTTAATAATTATTTTCTGAATAATTACAAAACTATTTTATAAAACCCGAGAATCGTCCAACTTCAACAATTTTTTTTTCATTTTTACAACCCGAAACTCTTCGGAAAACTCCTTGCTAACCTAATCTGATGATTCCGGACATTTTCCGAGTTTTGACTTTTTCAATCCGGAGTACGGTTTGACCCGTACGCGTCCCGGCGCAAAATTTTCGATACTATAATCATTTTTATAAACCAACAAAACCCGTATTCGAGAAAGACGGGATATTATTACATTAATTTCGTATAAAGTTATTTATAAGAAGTTTGGTGTTGATAATTATCCAAAAGTTTTGATAATTATCCAAAACAGATCGTTTTTGCAGTTACTTAGTGGCTAAGTAACTTATTTTTCGATCCAGTGCGATCCAACACGTATTAATATTCCATAAATATAAATAGTCTATTTCTAATTTCATTTTATTCGTATCATTATAATTGATTAGTAAAAACATAGAAAATACAGAGAAAACACTAATTAATCATCGCGTTCTTGAGAATCAAAACCAAAAACAAAGGCGTTACCGAACTCGGAATCAAGCGTGCCATATACCGAATCGAAGATCTCAAAAAGGTCTTTCAGAATCAACCATCAATTTCAGTGCAGAAATCAAGGTTTTGATCTTATTTATTTATATGATTTGATGCTTGAATATTGTAGATCTTTTCTTCCTGATCATTTTGGTATGTCATACGTGTGATTTGGAGTTCCATAACATGTTCCAATTGTTGTTTGATTTTCGAATTGAAGAACCAGGGTTTATAGCTATGAATATTTACAATTGAAATTTAGGCGTTTCTTGTTTAGGCGTTATTAGTTGAAATTTATTGCATGGTTGAGTAGATCAGTTAACAACGAATCGAATGGTATAATTGAAATCATCGAACGATAGCAGGAAGGGGCTCATCGGAAAATCGGGTGTAACAGCGGCGTATTTTTTCGGTTGAATTTCCGGCTTATCCATTAATTGTTCGACCGATTTGTTGCTGTAGATGTGGTTCTGGAAGCCTCGACATCAATTTCTGTTAATTTGGTGTTGTTTTGGGCTTGTTACAGGGTGGCCGGAAAAGCTCCACTCGCCATTAATGCCGACTGGCCGGCAGCAACCGGAGAAGACAACCGGAGGGGGGAAAATTACAGTTTAACCCCCGGTTGTTTTCAAAAGTTGCAAATTCAGTATTCTAATTTTGAAAATTTGCAAAACTTGGATTTCTGTTCAAAAAAATTTCAAATATTAGACTTCTATTTTAATTATTTTCAGAAATGATATTCCTTTTCATATTCATAAATTGATTTTTATTTATGTTAAAATTTAAAAATTCATTATTCATTTTCTAAAAACTATTTTAAATTCAAAAATAAATCTTAATTAATTAATTAATTGATTTTAGTTGATAATTATTTTTTTAACTAGTCAATTAATTTAGCTATTAATTGATTAATTAATTTAATTAGTTATTAATTAATTTTAATTGATTATTTAATTAAATTTAATTATTTATTTTTGATTTAAAAATTCTGAAAAAATGTTTGAAGCTTGAAAATATTATTTTAAATTATTTTCAAAGTTTGATAATTATTATGAAATGATTTTAAAGTCAGATTCGGATATTTAAACCCTTTTATTTTATTATAAAATGATTCGGAGACCCGTTTTAAGTCCGAAAAATGTTTAAAAATTCGTATTAAATACCTGGAAAATCATTTTAACCTCGAATCTTTTTTGAAAAATTATTTTGATCAAATATATTGCATTCTATGTGCTACGTGCTATCTGATTGATGTGTTATAAGCCTATGTGGTTATTGTTTGACTGTTTTAGTCATAACTTTCAATCCGTAAGTCAGATTTGGGTAAAACGAAGGGTAGATAAGAGCTTGTAACGTCTATGTGACGATTAAAATAATATGAGATTGAGTATTGATAGATACTAGTGATACCAAACAGATAAAAGTAAGGCATAGGAAAGAAAAGCAAGTGATCAGTGAATAGAATCAAAGCGTAGAAAAAGAAAGCAAGTGATCAGTGAGTAGAAGCGAAACATAGAAAAAGAAGGAAAGTGATTGATGGGTAGAACTGTTAGATGAGTACAAGTAAAGATGAAAATCATATGTGATAAGGCAAGTACTTCTGAACCTTCTTCAATACATATTGTAAATATTTCTGAACTTTCTCATAACATGTTGCTTGTATTCGAAATAAGTCATGTCATTGAACCCTGAACCCTGATCATATCATTGAACTTTCTCATAGCAACCGCTTTAAACTATCCAACCTTGAACCCTTATCATATCATTGAACTTGTGCTGTAAGCTTTATTTCTTGTAAACCATTGATGGTTGATTTCCCCGATATTAAACCATACAAATACAATACCACTCCACAAATACATACACATCATAAACCAAATACTGAAACAGAATTACTTGTGCATACAGACACTAATATACCATATAATACCCTATAACATTAAAGATCTATACCCTGTTTTATCATTGAACCATTGTTCATCAGATACATGATTCTTCAACAGGATTAAAGCCATTCTTCATATATATACCTTGATATACCTTGGTGATACTTATGAAATGTCTTATGCTCAGAGATAAATATGTTATCAATGTTAATTATGATTCTGTTTTATTGAATTATAATGATTATCATATTGAATCATTTTAGAATTGGATGGTTTTATAAATGTGGACCAGATTCGTGTTCAGACCAGATTCATGGTCATATTAGGCCAATGCGTGCCTTGGATCCAGTATAAAGAGTAGAGATGTGTGCCTTGCTCGGGGTTAGTGCGTGACTGATCATCAATCTATTGTTGGTTTTTAAAATGAAAAGTGAATATCCAATTCTAATCATTGCTTATCCAGAAATTTGATTCTTCTGAATCACATCAATTGATCATTGTTTAACCTCAGTTATTGCTATTATGACGTGCTGAGCTAGTTAGCTCACTCTTGCAAATCATTTTATGTTTTCAACAGTTGAAAAGGAAATTATTGGTAACAAAGATTCCCAGTCCGAGGTGCGAGCTAAGAATTCCAGGTTAAGTTGGATCAAGCTATAAGTAGCTTTATATTGTAGATGAGTTATGCAAGATTGTAAGAACTAGCGGGGATATGGTACGATGTGATAAAATTTGAGTTTGTGGCTTATTTTCATACTGTAACCTGTTGCAATCCCTGGTTGTGTAAAGAAGGGTCAATGCATATAATATTTTTATATACAGGTTTATTTATTATGTGTGCGTTATGAACCCCAAACTTCTGACCCGGGTTTGGAGGGCATCACAGGTTTGGTATCTGAGCAACAGGTTATAAGTCACTGAAACAAGCCTAGATTGTCAGGAATGGATAGAGGGTTAGGATTAGGTTTAGGAAATAGAAAAATATGACATCGAGAGGTTGAGTGCGACTTTATAGTATATTTTTGTATGATTCATGATGAGATTCGATATTTTTATCTAGCAACGCAATTTCCATATAGCAGCGATGGCAGATTCTTTTATTCCGGTATCATCTGATCATTTGGAGCCTTCAATCGGAGGACCATCATTTGATCCACGCCATGCTCTTCCATAGTGTTATCCATATTACCTACTGTTGTGATGGTTGCACCTCTTAAAGCTATTATTCCATCCCCTGAGGTGAGACCACATATTCGAGGATCCCCACCTACTGATTCTGGTTCTACCGGACATTTAGTCGTAAGTGCATCTTTTCAATTTATCCCACACCTTATTCCATACAATCCGTTTGAGGCCTGTCTTATGGAGCAACAACACCTATGAGGATGGATTTGAGGGCTACAGTATACGATGAGTACATGAGATATTAAGAAAGGTGAGAAGAAATCTAGAGAGATGATTCATGTGTTTCGGAGGATAGATGCTACCAGGTTATATGGAGCCACTAGTAAGTATGCCACCCATGATTATATTAGGGAGTGAGCTAGATGGGGTTTAAAGGAGTTTGAGAAGATTGAAGACCCAGAGTTTTTTTTGGAATTAGATGATGATGTTATGACAAACGTGACATGTGTAGTAGCGATGCGATATGATATCAGCGGACTTTGTTTTATAGAATAGATTTATTGACTGTTTGATATACCTTGTATACGTAGCAATAGAAAAAAATGATGATGGGAGTATTAGCAGGATAGAAGCCGTGAAGTGAAGTTACGAATGAGATAATATATAACAGTAACTAAAGTCTTCATCAACTAATGAAGGCAAAATAGACCTAATAAGGGGTAGATGATATATGGAAATGAATGGGATCTTATCTGATTGTTTCTCTAATTTGATACCTTGTAGTGGTTGATAAGGACAATAACCAACTCATATAGTAATGACGACCAGGTATATGATTTTCAAAACTTTAAACAGTTTTCAAAATAGATTTTCTTAACAAAAAATTTCTAAAAGTCCTTTGAACAAAACAAGTTTTAAAAACTTGGTTGTCAAACTACTACTTGAATTTTTTGTTTGTTATAAGATCCAGATTATCCAGAAGAATACTCGTTCTAGAATTAGTATTATTAATTTAGAGGGTCAAGTAGACCAGCTATTACGAAGAAGTTTCAATTGTTCTCAATAGAGGAATGCAAGTTTTGTTTGCTAATGTTAATAACTAATTCAGTGTGTAGAGACACTATTTAATTCCTGAGACGATTAGAGTTTAAAGAGTTCATTGATTGAAAAGAAGCCCAAGTATGATCAAAGAAGATGAGAAAATTTCCCAACTTTTCTAAAGGAAAAATATTATTAGAAAAAGAATCGATATGTTGGATGATCAGTAGCGTAAGCTAAATTTGAAGTTATGATTATAAATCTCGTAAGACTACAAACAAAGTAGAATTATAAAAATATTGAACATGGAAGCGCGACGCTAAAGATACAAGAACTAATAAATAAAAATTTATTCTAATGATCGATTTGAGAAGGCATTTCAGAGAACTTTATGAACTTAATATGTGACTCGGAATGAGATCTATTGATCGAACAAGTACTGAAGATGTATATAAGTGAAATGTGGATGGGTACCAATGATATTATTTTTCTACAATATTATAGTGTATAATCTTCCGATTCTTGAAGAAAATTGTTGAATCCCTTTCAAATCATTCCTCCTTCAAAATATTGCTTTCTGATTGAGACAAGCAGTATTATGGTGTGACGCTTTATCGAAATGATGAAGAGTTTCATTGGACGCCACTTAATCATGTGTTGTATGCCATGTAGTATGAAAGACTGGCCATCTTGAGTACTAATATGGTTGTCTTGTGGCGCCCTCCAAACCCGGGTCAGAAGTTTGGGGTCCACAACGCAAACACAATATATCAACCTGTATAAGAAATATTATTTATAATGACCCTGCTTCACAAAATCACGGATCACAACAGGTTAAAGTATGAAAACAAGCCACAAACTTAACTTTTATTACAACATACCAAATCCCAACTAATTTAACTTACAATTGATAATAAAATCATTCTTACAATCTGACTATCTCTATACCACATGAAGCTTCTGCTAGCTTGATTCAACTCCCTGGAACCTTAGCCCGCAATTTGGACTGAGGAACTTCACTATCATCCACATTCTTTTCAACTGTAAAATATATAAAAGATTCGCAAGGGTGAGCTAACTAGCTCAGCAAGTCATAATAGTGATAACTGAGGTTAAACAATGATCAATTGAAATGATTCAAAGCAATCAAGTTACTTTTTAACTCATTATTAGAATTGGATATTCATTTTTAAGTTTTAAAAAATAAGGTTAGGCTGCTGATCAGTCACGCACTAACCCCGAGCAAGCACACAACAATGCTCTAATTACTGGATCCAAGGCACACATTGGCCTAACTTGACCATTGGTATGGTCTGACCACGAATCTGGTCCACATATATAAAAACTATCCAATCCTAAAGCAGTTCCATATGATAACCATATAATTCAATAAAACAATATCATAAACAATGATGGTTAAACATTTGCATAAAAACGTAAGGAAACTCATGGATATCTCAAGGATATATCAGGGTATGTATAAGAAACGGTTTTCATTTTGTACCAGTATCCGGTATTAGGTCAGAAATGATTTTTCAATGTATAGTTCTTTGATGTTATAATGAATGGTTGAAGTATAAAAGTTTCTGTGTTTTCAAACAATTTTGTTTCAGTATTTTGTATTTGGTAGTGATACATTTGGAAAGTAGTATCATATTTGTGTGGTTTGTATATGAGGATTAGCAAAGGATGGTTTTACAAAGAATAAGGCTTATGGCTCAAGATCAAGAAAGATCAGGGTTCAAGGGTAAATTGTTTACAGCACTTGCTATATAAAACATGGGTTATTTTGAATAGTAGCGACATGTTATGAAACAGTTCAAAAATATATTTTCAATATATCTTGAAGAAAAGTTCAGAAGTACTTGCCTTACAAGGCTTTACAGCTATTACTAATCAACTCTGAGCCGACTCTGTTGCTCAGGTTCTAACGTCCAACCACTAGATCTCATTGGATTCGACTTTGACACCCAGGTCTCTCTGTTGAAATTCTACTGAACTCGTCAATTGACCACTAGGTTATCTTTAGTCCATCGTCCACTTTTAGGTTCTCGATCATAACCTACAAGGTCGAAATGCCCTACGTTAGACGTCTAGGTATGCTTGACATGTCCTCGATACTAATTCTTACCCAACGATATTCAAACCCAACTCGTAATTATTCATATTAGAATAACACAGAAAACAATTAGGGTTCATATTCTCGAAATCGATCCAGTGTTCATTTTCAGAAAATACGTATACTCGTCATTTTACGAAATTAGGGTTACTGTGTTTTGGTCAAAACATACAACACATCATACAATCAGGTTCTGTATAAACATATATATATGTATTTACTTATACTCGCTCGATGTCCCGATAATCCTCGGATACGCTCCCGTATTTCCGTAGTTCGATTTCCCCGGAAATCGGGCAGCGCCTCCTTTGTTTATTGGGCTACCCGTCGAACACAATATCGATGTTAAATCAATTCACAACAACTACAATGACAATCCAAATCACAATCCAATTGCACGAATCCCAATGACCGATATTATTTAACTATTACTCTTATTCGCATTTTATATTTTTATTCGTATTAGGACTCAGAATAAATTCATCACCGTCCACCGTTGGCTCACCGAAGCTCATCGCCGACGGCGATAAAATTCACGGGTTTCCAATTACATCGGAAATCCTTCACGAATTTCATCGATTAAATTCTATAATTATGCACAACAATTATTTTCTTTCATGAATTGTTAATCAAACGATTTGCAGATAAAATCAAAAGTTCAGTTAATAAATAAATGAATAATCAATTAACACAGCACGATACACGCGTATCACGCGCCAACAACCGCAGACAACACACAGTCGGAGATAAACAAAGAACAAGCTAGGTGGAACAAAGGTAATCACCGGAAAAAGAAAGAATAGGGCGGCAACACCAACAAGACACACACCACTACACTCGCGCACAACTGCGCAGACCACCCTACCGGAAGTAATCCGGCGGCGGCCGGAAAACCCATAGGCAGCAAATCAGAAAGAACACAGGGATTCACCAGTCATGCGACACACGCGTGTGTACGCACTCAGGGGATGAGAAATCCGACGAAAAGGGTGAACCCGAAGGGACTAAGGAGAATAAAAGGAGAGACAGAGTTCTCTTGTTCCTGTTTGTTTTTGCATTTATATCTTATCTTTTTTTTTGCTGTACTAATCGTTGTAGTACATCTGGTAGTACAGGTTGTAGTACAATATTTATTATTCAAACACATATTATTGAATAATTACTAAAATTCTGAGACCCGGTTTATCCCGAAATTCGAAATTAACGAAACGGGGTGCGAATAAAATAGCCCCCAAAAATTACGAAAATATTTTTAAAATATCATAAGTATCCCGAAATTTATAAAAATATAAATTCCGTAATTTTAAAATAATTTCTGAAACGCAATTTATACCCGTATATCTCATTTAACGAACCGAGGTGTACTTAAAACAGATTCAGAAAATCATGAAAATAATCTTAAAATATTACAAATATCCCGAAGTTAATAAAAACATGAATTTTGAAATTTTAAAATGATTTTTAAAATGTACTTTATATCCGCTTTTATCAATGAAGCGAAACAACGAGCGTGTGAAATTAATCCCGAAAATTTCCAAAATAATTTTAAAATTCTCGGAATATTCCAAACTTAAATGAATACGAGTTTCATAATTTTTGAAGAATTTTAGAATTAAATATGGATTTTACAAATAAAAGCATTCAGAAAATCATTTAAAGATAAATAATTAATAAAATATTGATTTCTCAATTTTATAAAATCCTAAAAATAATTATTGTAATTATAAAATCATAAAAATAATTTTTTTGAAATATTCCCAATATTTATGCAAATAAATTTGCACCAAATCCACTTTTAAAAATGAAAACAATCCAATACGATTCCATAATTAATCACACGAACAACCCGGTATATTATAAATTACACCTATATAATAATCAACCAACACAGAGCGGTTAAAACCAATACACATATTTTATTTAATAATTTCCGTAATAATCACATATTTAAATAATTCAAAAACACACGAGTCGTTATATCCTTCCCCCCTTAAATGGATTTTGTCCTCATAATCTGGTTTAACTAATTAAGTGAGGATATTTGTAAAACATATCTGACTCAAATTTCTAAGTAGACCCTTTTATTCGAAGTTTCAAACGTACTCATAATAGGTATGCACTCATTTCCAAGGACTTGCCTTTAACGATCAAGAATTTGGATTGATCACTATATGCAGAACAACTTAAACAAGAGCCCCATTGGCTTCTTGATCAATTACTTAGTTTAAACCCAATACTTATCACTTTAATATTGACAAGTAAAATACATTAGGTATGCACACTGGAGTGACGGTCATATCATTTTATGAACAACTTTATCTATATGTATCAATACCTCGAAGGGTTTACTAATTTTAGGACTTAGCTTGTCCCTTCTACTCAAACTTATCCAATCTCTTTCAAGATGATATTTTTTTACTAACACTACTGGTCCTATTTCTATACTCATACTTTCTCTCAATACAATTTCGTTTTCTTTCTTTGTCTACTCTGAGCTGCTTCAACTAATAACACTACGCTCTTGGCGTGCCGATTTAACTTAGGATTTAACAACTTTCTTTCTCCCACTTTATTCTAATAGAAATGGGAACCTACACTTGCGTTCACACGAAGCTTGATACAGGGGCATTCCAAAACTGACATTGCTGATAAATGATCATTCCAGTATTTCCTTAAAACTTCACCTCTCAACATATCTTACATTTCCTAAATCATTTCCGTACTTAAGTAATCAACCTGATCACAAAGGGAAGTTTGATGCAAAGGCTGATGAAGGGATATTTGTTGGTTATTCTGCTGGAAAATCATATAGGGTCTACAATCTAAGAACCAACATTGTTATGGAATCTGTGCATGTTGTGTTTGATGATAAAAAGATTGATGGACTAACAGATGAGGGACATCATGAAGGACTCAAATTTGACAACATTGAGATATATTGTGATGATAGTGAAGATGAGAATGATGGAGAAGGCACCTCGAAAAGGATTCAAAATCTGCCTTTGTATAATGCACAAAATGCTGCATCAGTTGAAAGTCATAATTCAGCATCCGTTGATAGAAGTAATGAAGCATCCGTTGAAAGACAAAGTGCATCATCCGTTGAAGTACATAATGAAGCATCCATTGATCATAGTCTATCAACGGATAATCAATTTACTTCATCAGTTGATAGAACTCCCAGTTCTTTTGAAAGGATCAGTAACTTAGGGGGAGTTTCAACCAATCAACACTCTATCTAACATCATGACAATACTGAGGCAACCTCATCTAGAGCTAATCTACCACCTCAAAGGAAATGGACCAAGAATCATCCTTTTGAATTGATCATTGGTGATGCAACATCTAAGGTGCAGACTAGAAGGGCTACTCAAGATGAATCTCTATACAGTAGTTTTCTATCACAGGAGGAACCTAAGAGAGTGGAAGAAGCTCTATTGGATCCAGATTGGATTTTAGCAATGCAAGAGGAGCTAAACCAATTTGAGAGGAACAAGGTATGGAAACTGGTACCCAAGCCAAAGAACAAGAGCTCTATTGACACAAAATGGGATTCAGAAACAAGATGGATGAAAATGGCATTGTCATAAGGAATAGAGCTAGATTGGTTGCCAAGGGCTATTCTCAACAAGAGGGAATAGATTTTGATGAGACATTTGCTCCAGTTGCAAGACTTGAAGCCATCAGAAACTTTCTAGCATATGCAGCCCATGCCAATTTCAAAGTCTATCAAATGGATGTCAAGAGTGCATTTCTGAATGGAGAATTAGGGGAAGAAGGTTATGTAAGCCAACCTCCAGGATTTGAAGATCCAAACTTTCCAGACTATATGTATTATCTGTTGAAAGCACTCTATGGACTAAAGCAAGCACCTAGAGCCTGGTATGAGACTTTGTCAAAATTTCTCCTAGATAATTACTTCACAAGAGGTACTATTGACAAAACTCTTTTCTTTAGAAATGTTAATGGCTTTACAATACTTGTTCAAATCTATCTAGATGATATTATATTTGGTTCTACAGATGATAATCTTTGTAAAAAGTTTGCTAAGTTAATGCAAAGTAAATATGAAATGAGCATGATTTTATTATCCTGTGAATACCTTAAAAGTTAACCCAGCACCTAGGCTTAGGTTACGGTATTGCAACACAATTCGAATTGGAAGAATAGGACATTCACCGGAGCCACCGTATATGATGATCAGTCGTACTACAAAAATAGTAACCTTTTCTACATGTAGATGGACGATTCCCTTTTATTATTGGTTATCACCCTGGCCGCATTTTGGCCTTTTTTGCATCCATCACTCTCAGGTACACACTTCATGTCTACCTCTCAAGACACGGTTTTATGTCCATCCCTCTGAGGTACGCATACTCTACATGTTCATCAGTATATAAGATACCTTCTCATGTGGTAGTAAACTGGTAGTCTCCCCAGTCCACGATGTACTAGAGTCTACCCCTCCTTGTCCTTGTAAGAATCTCATCATCAATCTGGAACTTATATTGTTCCCCAAGCATATTGCTTGTTGATAGGTACACATTGATCTTTATGTATATATATGTACTTTCGAGAATTTTCGGAGGAAGTACTAGGGATGTGAGTTGACCGTTGTCAACATATTTATTATATAAGGGGGAGTTTCTTTTGAAACTATAATCCAAATATTTAAAATAAGTCGAGATAATATTCTCCGACGATCTGAAATTATTCGAATGATTTTCTGAAAATCAGAAAGTATTTTGAATCAGGTTCTATTAATAATCAAATATTAATCGTTGATTAATTAAACCTCAAATAATTATACTTTTAAAAGAATATTTGAAATAATATTACTCAACTAATTTATGTTTAAGTAATTTAATAATCTTTAATATTTAATCGAGTCTGAAATAAATATTCACTGAAGAATACTTCTCCCATAATAAATGAATAGTAAATAGATATTTATTATTCGAATGATAAAGTATAGTTGAAGGAATATGATCTTTAGAAATCATTTTAATAAAAGTTCGAGGTGTTTAGTATTTTGTAAGTGGACGTTGAGTCCTTTTAAACTGTACTACTATGGACTTTTAATCGTCGTATAATATCACCGGGATGATCACCGGGTTTTTATCTTAAAATCCCGACCGACTCACGGTCTTATACTTATACGTCATGCTTAAAGAGAAATTAAACATTCTACGATACTTACTTATTGTACAACATCGCTATATTATGCGAAAAGTTCAATTACTACGTATCATGGCAAGCATGGTATTTATGCAATGATAATAAAAATATCCTTTCATAACACAACAATAAATGGTGTTGGGTTCATAAAATTGCCTGGGTATCTCGAGGTGGAGGATGCTCCAGGTTCCGCTCGGAAATCTATAAACATAAACACAATTCGTTTCGTTACGTCCCGTTCTAATTTATGACTACCCGCACTCATGCGCTAATTATTATACACCCTCTTAAATTATATTACCCTTATTATTCATTTAAGTCCTTATTCACATCATGGTTGCTTCCTTTTTCAAAGTATCTTAAGTTCATTTTCATTTTCGTCGTCGGCTCCGCTTATGGATTATACGGTTTCAAATCGCACGGTCTCGGCTCCGATATTTTTATAAAATTGAAAAATCATTTATTCCACTTGAAATTTTTATGAAAGTTAGGAAACTCAATATAATACTCTCTGTAAAAATTTTATGATTTATGAACATTCTTAAGTCGATCCTTTATATTTTCAAAGTTCATAATTCGTATTAGTTTTTGTTGCGTAAATCACTTTTAGTAAAACAGCCATAACTTTTGATCCGTAAATCGGAATCAAGAAATTCAAGCCCTTAAAAGATCCTTATAACATTGTATATCATAATCAATGGTTAATTTTCAAGAAAATACAGTTTACATCTTCGGGACTTTCTTTAGAATTTTAAAATTATGTTTTGTTCGTTTTAACGAGATTACGGTTACGATCAGAGTTTCGTTTATGCCTTAAATCTTTACACTACCACCAATAATCAACATATAATCATAACCACACTAACTCCTATCAAGAACATCATGTTCTTGAGGCAACAACAATCAACCTTAAATCTACTTAGCTAAACATCAAGATTACAATAATACTCCCACCAAAACTAGGTTTACAACTATATACTAAAAGGATCTTGAACTTAAATCTTAAATAAGGTAGGGTCAAAGATTTATACCTTTCTTGAGAGCTTGAGATGTGTTCTTGATGATGTTGAAGTCTTGGGAGTGCTTAGTATAGTTTTTGAAACCTAAAACAACCATTAAAATCAAGAAACCAAAGAAGAGTTACTATTCACACTATACGTTATCAACTTTCTTGATTTTATTTCCCCCATCAAACCTTGATAAAAAAGAGCTCAAAGATTTATCTCACCTTAGTTTGGTTGGTAGGAAGCTTGAGAATTAATGGAAGGATTTATCCATGGCTAGAGCTTGAAGTTTTGATTTTGATTTCTTTGTTTTAGGGTGAAGGTCCGAATGGAGAAGGTTGGGAGAGAAAGAGAGAGTTTTTGGTGATGCTTCCTTGGTAGCTTCTTGGAAATGAGGCTTGTAATATCTTTTTATTTTATTGTTATTCCTTAGTATCTATCCTAGGATTTGATCTTTGTTGCGAATCTTGGAGACAAATCTAGCTAGCATTGGTAGATTACAAGCTAAGCCACTTGTTTAGCTCTTTAGCTTACTATTTAATAGCCTTGGTTGATCATCCTACACCTTAGCTCACTATTTGCTAAAGTAACCATGGTTACTTTTCTACCATGGTTAGTTAGTGTGTTACGTTTATTTAATCATTTACGCGTTCGCTCGGTCGCTCAAACGTTTTCGTAATACTTCCTCGTAAATGGTTCGTGACGTAATTCCTCTCGTATTTATTCCTTATGTTTTGAATGATCATACTTGGATATAAATCCGTAGGGTTTTAAATTCATAATTATATTGTGATTCCGGTAATCCTCAATAATTCATAATTAAAACTAACAGCGTTTACATACATTCATTTTGTACGTATAATCATAATATCAACTCTGAAACTCATTTTCTCATGCACTACATAGTGTGGGCTAAAACAATTTCCTCGTCCGTCAGGCTTACTATTCATTAAACGTTTTACAAGGTCTCAAAAATTCGAGTTATTACAGTCTTCCCCTCTAACAAGGATTCCGTCTCGGAATCAATTAGAAAATAAGTGGGATATCTATTCCTCATTGCGTCTTCAAGTTCCCAAGTTGAATCTTCGACATTTTGATTCCTCCACAAGATTCTAACCAGCTTCACAGTCTTGTTCCTCAACACTTCTTCTTTTTGGTCCATTGTCCTTACTGGCTACTCGATGTAAGTCAGGTCTGGTTGTAAATCTACCTGCTCGTATTCTATTATATGTCGTGCGTCTGCATGGTACTTCCTTAACATGGACATATGGAACATATTGTGCACTTATTGCAGATTAGGAGGCAAGGCGAGCTCATAAGCTAGAGGTCCTATTCTCCTCAAAATTTTAAAGGGTCCTATGAATCTGGGACTCAACTTCCCTTTCTTCCCAAATCTCATCACTCCTTTCCACGGAGATACCTTCAATAGCACTGAATCTCCTACTTCAAATTCCCTATCCTTCATGGTCTGATCGGCGCACTTCTTTTGTCTGTCCTGAGCTGCTACCAGTCTTTTCCTAATGAGTCCCACCATTTCCCTGGTCTATTGGACTAACTCTGGTCCTATTATCTTGAGTTCTCCAACTTCATCCCAACATAGGGGAGAGCGACATCTCCTTCCATAAAGAGCTTCATACGGAGGCATTCCTATGCTAGCGTGTTAGCTTTTGTTGTAAGCAAATTTGGTCAGGGGTAAGTGGTCATTCTAATTTCCTTTAAAGTCGATGGCACACACTCGTAACATATCTTCTAGGGTCTGAATAGTCCCTTCGCTCTGTCCATCAGTCTGGGGATGGTAAGTGGTACTCATGTTTAGTCTGTGCCTACATATTCCTGGAAGCTTCTCCAAAATCGGGAATTAAACCTTGGGTCTCGATCTGACACTATAGCAACAGGAACGCCGTGTCTCAGTACAATTTCCCTTAAGTAAATATCAACCAGCTTGTCTACGGTGTACCTTTCATTAATTGGTAGGAAGTGTGCGGACTTGGTCAATCTATCTATGATAACCCATATGGCGTCGTGATTGGTCTTTGACCTTGGTAGGCCTGTCACAAAATCCATGGCTATATGCTCCCATTTCCATTCCGGAATTTCCAGGGGCCGTAATAGTCCACTAGGTCATTGATGTTCAGCCTTCACTCTCTGGCATGTCAAGCACTTGTTGACCCACTCTGCTACTTCTCTCTTCATGTTAGGCCACCAATAATATTCCTTAAGGTCACGGTACATCTTCGTACTTCCTGGGTGGATTGAATATTTGGAGATGTGCCCTTCGTGCAACAGCTCGTCCTTTAACTCTTGCACATTTGGAATCCAAATTCGAGACACATACCTCATGATCCCTTTCTCGTCCTTCTCGCATCTCACTTCCTCACCGGTCAATGTTCCTCTTTCTTTACTCATCTTCTTTTCCTGACATACTCGTATCTTTTCAGTCAGTTCCGAGACTAGCTTAATCTCAAATAATCCTTTTGTTCCTTTACCGGTCGTCCTCACGTCAATTTCCATCTTCTCAAATTCTTTAATTAATTCCTCAGATATCATTATCATTTTGAGTCTTTCCTTCCTACTAAGGGCGTCAGCCACCACATTGGCTTTACCCGGGTGATACAACATTTCACAGTCGTAGTCTTTAATCAACTCTAACCATCTCCTATGTCTCATGTTTAGTTCCTTCTGAGTAAAAATATATTTGAGGCTCTTATGGTCTGTGTAAATCTCGCACTTCTCACCGTATAGGTAGTGTCTCTAAATCTTCAGGGCAAACACTATGGCTGCTAATTCTAGATCATGTGTCGGGTATCTGCTCTCATACTCCTTCAATTGCCGAGAGGCATACGCTATAACTTTATCGTGCTGCATAAGCACACATCCTAATCCTTTAAGCAATGAGTCGCTGTATATCACAAACTCTCCCTTTCCATCGGGAAGAGCGAGCACTGGTGCTAACACCAGCCTCATTTTCAGCTCCTGAAAGCTTTCCTCACATTTCTCTGTCCATACAAACTTTTTTGTCTTCCGAGTAAGTCTAGTCAGTGGACTGGCTATCTTAACAAAGTCTTGCACAAATCTTCGGTAATATCCTGCTAAACCCACAAAGCTCCTAACCTCTGTTGGGGTAGTTGGTGGTCTTTCCCAGTTGGACACTGCCTCTATCTTGGCGGGGTCAACTAAAATTCCTTTGCTACTCACCACATGTCCTAAGAACTGAACTTCCCTTAACCAAAACTCGCATTTCGAGAACTTGGCATATAATTTCTCATTCCTCAAGATTTCTAAGACTATCCTCAAATATTTTGCATGTTCTTGTTCTGTCTTTGAGTAGATTAGAATATCATCTATAAAAACTATCACACATATATCTAGGTACTTTTTGAACACTCTGTTCATCAAATCCATAAAGGTTGCGGGTGCATTGGTTAGCCCAAACGATATGAATAAGAACTCATAGTGTCCATACCTAATGCGAAAAGCAGTCTTCGGTATATCCTCAGGTTTGATTTTCAACTGGTGACACCCTATCCTCAAATCTATTTTGGAAAAATGCACAGCTCCCTTGAGTTGATCGAATAGGTCATCAATCCAAGGGAGAGGGTACCTATTCTTAATAGTTATCTTATTCAATTCTCGATAGTCTATGCATAATCTCATACTGCCGTCCTTTTTCTTTACGAACAGTATTGGCGTTCCCCATGGCGACACACTGGGTCTTATCATCCCATTAGCTAATAACTCTTGCAGTTGAGAAGCTAGTTCCTTCATCTCAACTGGGGCTAGCCTATAGGGGGCCTTGGATACTGGTGTCGTTCCCGGTGCTAATTCTATAGCGAATTCTATTTCTCTGTCGGGTGGCAACCCTGGTAAGTTCTCTGGAAATACATCCTCGAATTCATTTACTATGGGTATGTCCTGTATGTTAGGAACTTCCTTCTTCGTATCCATCATATAAGCTAAATAGGCCTCGTTTCCTTTCTTTAACAACCTTTTTGCCTGTAGCATGGTCAGAAATTTTTGGTTCTGTCGTTGCCCTCTAAACACTACTACTTTTCCATTTTGCACTCTTATATTTACCCTCTTCCGTTCAAAATCTATTTGCGCTCCTGTAATATCCGGGAAAAAATTATGTCAATATTATATGTTAAATAAATAAATATTATGTGTTTTATAAATTTAAAGTAATTATTGCCATGATATTAGATGTTATAGCTGTTATGTGTGTTTCCGTGCGAACCAGAAAATTTTTCGATTGATTAAAATTTGTTTAAACTGCAATTATACGAATCAGTCTGTAATTTGGACCCCTATTTAATTATGTCTTTATCAATGTACCTGTTTTATCTCGTTTATGTGCAATGGAATGCATCTTAAGCGTATTCGGGTTTTTCTGTTAATTTCAGTATCGTTTTGTTTTCAAAAACGAACATACCGGGACCCCACCGGGGAGTCAAACCCCACAAAATATGTGTTTTTATTTTTATAAAATTATTCATATCTCAACTACCCAATATCTTTGCATTTTTGAATTATTCGCAATTTTTGGGGAATTTTGATTAATTTTGTATTTTATCGTTTTTAAAATTATTCCCCATAATTATTATTTTGGGGCCCTAATTATTATAATTAGGGGATAAAAACACCCTTAATTGATTTTAGGGTATTAATTTTTACACTAATATAAATAGCTGGACAAGTTATTTTATGCATTTTTTTATTTTATAAAAATTCAGAAAAAAATAGATTTATTCAAGAACAGTTTTTGGGGGTGAAAATTTCTACAGCAACTTCAATCACGATTTTTGATCGATTTAGGGAACCAAATCAGACGTTCTAGTAGTCAAAATTTTCCTCTCGACGAGAGCTATCTATTGATATCAACATCTTGATCTGAGGTATAGTAATTCGAAAAGTCGATTTTTATGTTTTTATTATTGGAAATCATTTTTGATTTTGGATAATTCTGGGTTGATTTTGATGTTACCAGTAGCTTTAGAATAATGTTTAGGATCGATTTATATATTTGGTTGCATCGTTTTAGTCCAGGATTATTGAACCCGAGTTCTTGGGTTTTGACAATTTTATTTTTGATTTTCTGAGATATTGATGAACTGATTGTTGATATAAAGGTATGTGAATGATTCCATGTAGTATAAGCTTCGATTTGCCATAAGAACCTTTGAATTTGGTTCAGAAATGGATGACGTCGGGGTTTTGGCCGGAGTTCGATTGAACTCACCGGCGTTTCTTGGGATTTGATCGGAGTTTCTACTCCGATGAAGATTGGTTTTGGTTGGTTGCGGTTCTGAGTTGCTGCAGTGATTTAGTTTAAAACCCCGTTGTTAAATCAGGAAAAACAGAATTGTTTGTGGCCCAAACTGAGCTCGCCGGAATTAGGCGAACCACCGGAAACTGGGCTTCAATTCCAGAAACCGGCCGGTGTTCGACCCGGATCCGGCTGGGTTCTTATCGACCCGGTAACCCGACATAATTGACCCGCTTTTGATCCTAAAACTACCAAGTTACCAACCTGAAATCTGTTTCTGATCATTCCTTTTTACTTTTAATTTAAAATTCAATTTTTATTTTAAAAAATCATTCTTTTAATTTCAAATAATCATTTAATTATTATTTTAAGTACCAAAAATTATTTTCTTAATTATTTTAAATTCCTAAAAATTATTTTCTTCAATTATTTTTCAATAATATAATTTGATTTAATTATTTATAATTTATTTTAGTTAATTATTTATGAGTTTAATTAATTGATTAATTTATTTAATCAATTAATTTTATTTATAAATAGTTAAATAAATGTAAATTATTTATAATTAATTCAAATAAATCCTAAAAATTATTTTTAAACTTTTAAAAATTATATTTTGGTATTTAAAAGTCAATTAATATTATTATTAATTGATTTAATTCTATTTAATTCTTATTTTATTCATAATAATTAAACCGTTCGTCCGTTTAATACGAAACTAACGCGTATAGAATCAGAAAATTATTACGCTTCCAATAAAAATACTTTTGAGTCCTAATTTCTTTTGTAATGCAATGTCATTTGATTTGTGTATCAGTTTGAGTCGGTATTTGATCGGTAAATGCTAATATTAACTTGATTTTAATTCTGAACGCACTGAGATATATCTTTTACTGATCTGACTTGTGTGTTACATGAATTATGTGATTACGTGTTATACGAATACCATGATTACGTGCTATGTGATATGCATGCTACCTGTTTACAGTTTTAAAATGCCATACCTAGTTATAAACGATCAGGTAGATGTCAAGACGTATAGTTACGTCGATTGAGTTTGGTTTTGTCAATTAAGATAGTCCTTTTGATTATAGAATCGAGTAGCAAGGAGTGTAGTCAAGTGTTAGACGGAGATAGTAGCCAACAGCTATAAGCAGAGTTATAGTAAGAGGTTATCAAGCATACCATGCAAGTACCCCTAACTTCACTTATCGTTCAAGTGACATTTATTTCGAATCATATTATGCAAGTATTTATATATTCACTTATCATTCAAATGATATTGACTCTGAACTTTATTCTTTCAATTTCCATACTATTTTAAGTTCATAATAATTAAACATTTTATATTTCGCTATAAATCACTCTATACAGTGGAACGTTGAATTGAGATTAGCGAATAACTAATTGTTCTAGTTATTTTGCCATCGATTGTTGACATAGCTCTGGACCATGAGAAATGGGGAGTTATATGGTTAAGGATGTCCTTTAATTTGGCTCCTTTAATCAAAATGTTTTATGGATTGGATGAATGCGTAAGTAACCGGGACAGACGGTCCAGCGGAGGGCTATTTCCATGTGTTACATGAAATATTATGACACAATTTATGCCACAGGCAGATATATTGCCTAAGATTACATCAAATTCTCCTATCGCAAATGGGATTAGGTCAACTTCGAAGACTCTTCCTTCTAATTTCAACTTGCATTTAGGGTTTACTTGATTTACAGGAATTATTTCTTTGTTTTCTATTTCCACTTGTAATACCTCACGTAAGGGTACGACGTTAAGTTTTAACCTTTTAGCAAAATCTTGTGATATAAATGATTTGGTTGCTCCAGAATCAAATAGGACATTTACATGTTCGGAATTTAACCAGAAGGGTGCCTGCTATCACGTCAGTGTTTCGGACAGCATCCTGAACGGTCATGTTTAAGGTCCTAGTAGCTGAGGGTCAGTTGGATTCAGCTCTGCTCATTCCTGAGGCTGGAGGTCTCAATGTCAGGAAATCCTTCCTCATGTGCCCTACTTTTCCACATTGGAAACATGTCATGCTGGGTTGGTTGCAGTTGTTGGCAAGGTGTCCGGTCTGACCACACTTATAGCATTTCAAGGGGGTTCTCGCCTGGCTGCACACTCCAAGATGTCTCCTCCTACAGGTTTGACACTCCGGTATTGGGGTACGGGGTTGGCTATTAAACGTTGCCCTAGATTGTCCGCCGCCCTGGCCAACACTCTCACTTGGGGCTTTTCTTAATCCGGGGCTTCTCGCAGGTTGGGACACTACTCCCCTGACGAACCTGCTCGCAAGGCTCCTGTTCCCGGTTCCTACTCCTCCTCCTCTGCCTTGGCTTCCTATCTTCCTCTTCCTATTTTCATTTTCCTTCACACTCTGCTCACTTTCAGCTTCAACAATCGAGGCTTTATGCACTAAGGTGGCATAATCTGTCAACTCTAGTACTGACACTCGGTTCTGGATCCACTGTTTCAGACCAAGCTGAAATCTTCTTGCTTTCTTCTCTTCGGTATTCACGAACTCAGGCACAAATCGTGATAGCTCAGTAAACTTGGCCTCATACTCTGCCACAGTCATCCTATCATATTTCAACTCCAGAAACTTAATTTCCATCTGGGTTTCCATAAACCTAGGGAAATACTTGTCTAAGAACAGTCGGGTAAACCTATCCCATGGAATCACAACATCAGTCTCTAGGTTTCGTTTGGACCCCCACCAGTGATTAGCTTCTCCTTTCAGCATGTAAGAAGAGCAAAAATGGTCTTGTGTCATTCTTCCACACCTAGTATTTTGAAGGACTTTTCTATCTCTTTGAGCCAGGCCTGTGCTTCAACGGGGTCGGCAGATCCTAGAAACTATGAGGGTTTGAGAGATTTGAACGCCCTGAAGGCAGTGGATGCAGTCTGTTGGGCAGCATGCGACTGTGGTGGAATGGGCTGTTGGTTTAGATTTGCTCTTCAAAGTTCCATAAACTTATTCATGCGATTCCCTCCCTGATGGGTATCCTCAGCCTCTTCTTTTACATATTCTTCCTCATCATATTTATTATAGTCTAGGTCCTCTTCACTTTCTTCATTTACTACAGGGTCCGGTTCATTCCGTTGTTGGTTAACAGATTATGCGGGCTGTGCCCTGGTTCCTCTTCTACGGGGTGACATTGTTCTGGTAATGAAAATTTGTCAATATAGTTACAATTATTTTTACAATTGGATTAATTTATTCATATGTAAGCATGTCATCTATTATCTAGCATGTTTTTATCAAGTGTAATATTATGGAAATCAATTTCTTAATAACTGCTAGATATATACCATAGGGTCTCCTAATTATATCTTGGGGACAAACAACTATCCGAGTTCATACATGGCTTGATTATACTACATCATTACTTGTCCTGACTACTGAAATGCAAATACATAAGCCGTGTACCCTGAAGGGCTAGGAACTCTATCTACTACTACCTATCCTATAAAAATTAGTGACAAGTCACCCAGCCTTCTTCAAGGTCGATAAATAGTCACTAGTCCCTCAGTCACTGTCACTGCGCGTGAGGTCACGCACCCTCCTCGTCACTCCTGCCAACATCAGCTCTGCATCAACTATCGCGATGTATCCTCCAACCGCCATCATCCTCATCTGAACCCGGGTACGGAGCTCGATCCCATCAATCTCTCTGCGGGCTATGGCTGGGGAAGCAGCTCAGAAGTCCCCTGGGTATCCTAGTATGATGGCTCTCTCAGCTGTCAGTGCCTGGCGTAACTCCATAATGCGGGCAGATGCCGAAGTGATCTCAGCGTTAAGCTGAGCCACCATCCATTCGTGTAAAGCTACATGCATGGTCACCGGGGGTGGTACAGGTGAGTCTGGGTCACTAGAGGATATGCCATAAGCCTCGTAGATCTGTGCATCCATCCCATCCTCCTCATCATCATCAGTGTAGGGCAAAGGGCTCTACATCCCTGGGTGTGGTATAGGAGAGCGAATAGTCGGGAGAGGGTATATCTCTACATCCCTCCAACCTAAGTAATCTCCTTGGGGCATCTCAACGTCATCAGCTATGGGGACAGGAAGGTCAGTCTCCTCCTCCAGGGCATCCTCAGTAGGGTCATCGTCTGAGTCTTCAATGGGTCGGTCCACCGGCTCGGGAGTAGGGTCACGCTCAGGGACTATAGCATCATCAACAGGGTCAACCTCCCTTATAGGCTCCACTGGTACCTGACATAATAGGAAAGGTGTTACTAACTTAGAGTCGGAATTCCCTTGAGGGTAAAACTTCCAAGACTACCCATGTAGCCCGACGACGAACTCGACTTGAGCTCTAATTGATTATTTTATTATTCCTATGTCTATGTATTTTATATCTTATCGTTTCCAAGATTTGATAACCTAAGGCTCTGATACCATTTCTGTGGCGCCCCAAAATCCGGGGTCAGGGATCTCGGAGGCCGCGCCATCTCAATCACTATAAACCACATACCTCGCATCACAATATATAAATACTCTCACTTTAAGACCCCACACTTATCACACACACACACACTTACAGGTTATTGTCTTGGAAATGAACCATTCATTACTAGAGTAGATCAACCACAAAGTGATAATTATTACAACCCAGAAGTAATTAAGTCTTACCGGGGAATAACCTTTAAGTAAGGCTAGTCTGTCGGCCAAATATACGTTTCTTATTTATTACCTTACATAAGTCATACTTATAAATAAGATGATCTAAAAACAACTGAAAACCAATCCAGTTTATTCGGACTACCTGTGGTAGAACACCAAACAACCTACGGAATAGCTGGCCATTTCCTACCCGTTTCCTGGCTATGGTTCTCATGGTAGGCATCCTGATTCACCGTTGTGTTGTGTCAATTTAATAAAACAAGTGTGAGCTATAATGCTCAGCATAATAATATACAGTATGAAAATGACTGTAATGGTAAACTCACGTAAAACATCTTATAAGATAATTACGTTTTATTCGAATATAGTTTTCCTTGCTGATACATACCTTCTTATGAAAACAATCATTTAGTGGATTTTATTATCCTGCGAATACCTTAAAAGTTAACCCAACACCTAGGCTTGGGTTACGGTATTGCATTACAATTCCAATTGGAAGAATAGGACATTTACCGGAGCCACCGTATACGATAATCAGTCGTACTACGGAAATAGTAACCTTTTCTACATATAGATGGACGATTCCCTATTATTATTGGTTATCACCCTGGCCGCATTTGGGCCTTTTCTGTGTCCATCCCTCTCAGGTACACACTTCGTGTATATCCCTCTCAAGACACGGTTTTGCGTCCATCCCTCTCAGGTACGCATACTCCACATGTTCATCATTATATAAGATACCTTCTCATATGGTAGTAAATTGGTAGTCTCCCCAGTCCACGAAGTACTGGAGTCTACCCCTCCTTGTCCTTGTAAGAATCTCATCATCAATATGGAACTTATATTGTTCCCCAAGCATATTGTTTATTGATAGGTACACTTTGATTTGTACGTATATTTATGTACTTCCGAGAGTTTTCGGAGGAAGTACTAGGGATGTGAGTTGACCGTTGTCAACATATTTGTTATATGAGGGGGAGTTTCTTTTGAAACTATAATCCAAATATTTAAAATAAGTCGAGATAATATTCTCCGACGATCTGAAATTATTCGAATGATTTTCCGAAAATCAGAAAGTATTTTGAATCAGGTTCTATGATTTTTAAATCGTAATTAAACCATTAAATAACTAATGCTTAATAATCAAATATTAATTGTTGAATAATTAAACCTTGAATAATTATACTTTTAAAAGAATATTTGAAATAATATTCCTCAACTAATTTATGTTTAAGTAATTTAATAATCTTTAATATTTAATCGAGTCTGAAATATTCACTGGAGAATACTTCTCTCATAATAAATGAGTAGTAAATAGATATTTATTATTCGAATTATAAAGTATAGTTGAAGGAATATGATCTTTAGAAATCGTTTTAATAAAATTTCGAGGTGTTTAGTATTTTGTAAGTGGACGTTGAGCCCTTTTAAATCGTACTACTATGGACTTTTAATCGTCCTATAATATCACCTGGATGATCACCGGGTTTTTATCTTAAAATCCCGACCGACTCACGGTCTTATACTTATACATCATGCTTAAAGCGGAATTAAACATTCTACGATACTTACTTATCGTACAATATCGCTATATTATGCAAAAAGTTCAATTACTACGTATCATGGCAAGCATGGTATTTATGCAATGATAATAAAACAATCTTTCACAACACAACAGTAAATGGAGTTGGGTTTGTAAACTTTCCTGGGTATCTCGAGGTGGAGGATGCTCTAGGTTCCGCTCGGAAATCTATAATCATAAACACAATTTGTTTCGTTAGGTCCCGTTTTTAATTTATGGCTACCCGCACTCATGCGCTAATTATTATGCACCCTCTCAACTTATATTACCCTTATTATTCCTTTAAGTCCTTATTCAAATCATGGTCGCTTCCTTTTTCAAAGTATCTTAAGTTCATTTTCATTTTCATCGTCGGCTCCGCTTATGGATTCTACGGTTTCTAATCCCGCGGTCTCGGCTCCAATATTTCCAATATTTTTATAAAATTGAAAAATCATTAATTTTACTTGAAATTTTTATGGCAGTTAGGAAACTTAATATACTACTCTCTGTAAAAATTTAATGATTTATTAACATTCTTATGTCGATCCTTTATATTTTCAAAGTTCGCAATTCGTAGCAGTTTTTGTCGCGTAAATCACTTTTAGTAAAACGGCCATAACTTTTAATCCGTAAATCGGAATCAAGCGATTCAAGTGCCTAAACGATACTTATAACATTTTATATCAGAATCAAGGGTTATTTTTCAAGAAACTACAGTTTAATACTTCGGGACTTTCTGCAGAAACTTAAAGTTATGTTTTGTTCGTTTTAACGAGATTACGGTTACGATCAGAGTTTCGTTTATGCCTTAAATATTTATACTACCACCAATAATAAACATATCATCATCACCACACTAAGTCCTCTCAAGAACATCATGTTCTCAAGGAAACAACAATCAACCTTAAATCTACTTAACTAAACATCAAGATTACAACAATACACCCACCAAAACTAGGTTTACAACTATATACTAAAAGGATTTTGAACTTAAATCTTAAATAAGTTAGGGTCAAAGATTTATACCTTTCTTGAGAGCTTGAGATGTGTTCTTGACTATGGTGAAGTTTTGGGAGTGCTTAGTGTAAGGTCCCGTAAGAGGGTTATTTTAAGCTAGAAGGGGGGTTGAATAGCTTAATTACCAATTTAAAAATTGTTGTGGCGTATTAAAAATATTTTATCCCTTTTTAAAACTTTACCGAGTGGTTATGCAGTTTAAATGTGTGGAAGATAAAGTGAAAGGAAAGAAAATATCACACGGTGATTTTATCCTGGTTCGCGATGGCGCAACCTCTAATAGATTTGCTCACCCCTACTCCCGTCCCCGAGATCCTCTCCCGGACTCAGGATTTTCCCTTATAATAAACTCGCTCCTTTAGTAGGCGGAGAAACCTTTACACTCTTTACAATTATTTGTCTTGGTGCGTAACACAAGGATCACCACCTCAAAATAAATGTAATACCTAAACAACTTATCTTAGACATTAACTCCTCGCTATTTCTTCAAAGTTGTTGTAGAGCCTTTGTGTGGACTTGGCTTCCTTAGCTTTTGTCGGTCTTGGATCTTAATGATTCGGTCTTGGGTCTTTCCTCTTCTTCACGGTATGAAGACTACTAACTCCCCGTTAGTACGTCTAGGACTTGGGTCTTAGAACGAGAATCACCTCACGTCACTTCACCTCACTACAAAACTAACAAGACAATCCATGAAACAAACCAAGTATAGAAAAGATTGTTTGAACTAGAATGTTACTATACTAACCCACAATTAGTATAATATTCAAATAAGAATATTAAAAATAAATAACAATACTTGACTTAAGAATAATACAAGTTGGTCAAGTATATTTATAATTACTCCTTTATAGATTTAATAAAGTTGTGGAGTAATATGAGAAGTCCCTGTTTATGTTAAGCACTTATGGCTTATGACATCTTTAGTATTCTTCTTCTTTCGATTACGTATTTATAAATCGACGAATACTTCTGTTACAATCTCCGAATTGTAACTTATCCTTTACGCTCGTAGGCTTAAGGATTTTAGTATAATTCTGTTTTGACACTTATGTAGTCAAAGAATACTTTTAACTTCAAGCATTTGTATAATTTTATGATTCTTAGCCAAGATCCAAATAATAGAAGTGCAAGTAATTGGTGTAAGATCGTGCTTTTGAAGTTTAGATGAATAATTACGAGTAGTTTATATATATCGAAAAATAACCCCACGGAACACTAAAAGATGTTAGAAGGGGCTTATACGATATGTCTCGTAATTGTTTATATACACGATATGTGTTAGCCAAGATCCAATTAAAGAGCGTGAAAATAATTGGCTAACTCGTGGATTTGATTCGTCTTTAAATAACGGATGATTACGAAGTAGTTTATATGAAACAAGCCTTAATCCCCCGGAATAGTAAAGATGTTAGAAGGGATTACACTTTTACTTCGTAATATTTTATATGTACGTTATTAGTTAGACAAGATCCAATTAAAGAGCGTTAAGTAATTGTCTAACTCGTACGAACCGTTTTAAGATTTGACAAATTACGAAGTGTTTAAATGAGACAAGTAATAATCCCCCGGAGAACTAAAGATGCTAGGAGGGATTACACTTAAACTTCGTAATTATTTTATGAGCACGAATGAGTGTTAGCCAAGATCCAATTAAAGTGCAAGAAATAATTGGCTAACTCGTACTTGTGTCAAATATAATCTCCCCTTAGAGATAAAGTACTTTTCTTTTTAGATCTTCTTGTTGGAATGATTTTTATGAAGATCAACTACTTTTTCGAATTCCGAGTTTGAATCTAAGTTCTCCCGAGAACTTCCTTTATAAGATAACTTTTATTAGAGCTTAAGATGAATTAGAGAAGTTAAGTACAAGGCTTAAATATAAAGAACTCAAATAAGAAGCTAAAACTAACCACTTTTGAAAAACGGTCGGAAAAGTTCGCCGAAAAAATTCGCCGGAGGTGCGGCCGGATTTTGGCACTTTGGTCGAACTTGGACATCCCTTTGGGAGGCCGGGAAGTGGTAGTGGCTGAGCTCACTTGGTGGGATAAAGCTTGGTTGGGTGAAGCTAAGCTTGGGTTTCAGAAACCTTGTATATATGTAAGTATATAGAAGAGAGAGAAGGTTTTTGAGAAGAAGTGTGTGTATAGAATTTGAAAGAAATGAAGATAAGCACTTCTTAAAAAAAACCCAACAAATTTGTGGCTCTTTAGCTTAAAGAAAATGGGTTGGGGTGGGGGTTTATTTATAGGAGGAGTTGGGTGGATTGAATGGTTTAGATTTGAGAAGGAATGAATGGTGGATGGTGTGTATCACATTGATTGATGACATGGCAAGTAGGTTGTGTTTCTTTGCAAGTGGGAAGGAAGCACAAGCTAGTATCCATTCAAATCTCAGCTAATATATATATATATATAATATTTTCCTTTTCTTTTAATCATTCTTTAATTACTTTAATTAAGGATTAAGCACCATTAATTATGACCACCCCAAAAAATATTAAATAAATATCATAAAAAATATGATAATTACCTAAATATTATTAAATGATGTCCTGCAAGTTTTGGTCAACTTTAGTCAATGGTAACCAGGTCAAACGTGGTCAACTGTGGACCAAATGCCTCGAATTTTGTGCGTGGACAAAAATTCTCTGAATGCTATGAAATTTTTACCACACTTAGAAAATAACATTTAAATGATCCACAACAAATTTCAAGTCATTCTAGAATATGGAAGTATTTTATCTAAAAATGAAACAGTTCTGTCAGCCTTTCTTCCGAATAAAAATATCGTTGGTCTTGAAATAAAGGAGATGGATCTTTTGACCAAAGTTTTGACTTGTATAAATACTGAAAATATATTTCCTAATATATAAAATATATTTGAGTGGTGGAAAATATTTTTGAGTATTTTTGAATAATTTTCTCCGAGAAATACCGAGTTTACGAAACGGGAGAAAATTACTTTACGAACACACAGAATGGGTGTAAAAATGGATATTAATACTTCAACCATGAATATTAATAAACTTTGAGTAAAATCTCTTTTGAAGGATGTAAAAAATATTTAGGAGCGAAGAGTAAAACATTTTTGATATAGAACGAGATCTCTAAAGAGTATTTCTTCAATATTCCGTTTTCGAGCTTGTTGCCATATTCCTGTTGTAACACAGATCTAAGAAATATCATATCTTGATGTTTCTCCTTTGATCATATCGCCTTAGAGATATATTCCATAAGGATATAGTTTTGATATTTTGCAAGAATGGAATATCTCTTTTATCTGTTTAAAAGACATGATTTTGCTAGTTTGTCTTTTTGACTTTGATATTGATCAATTAAATTCATGTCCTAATGGAGAGGATCTACGTGTTCTTAATTTTATGTTTAATCGTACAAATACCAAAATAAATAATATATCAAAGATATCCTTTCAATCTTCCCCTTTTTGGTATTTGTCAAAAAAACATAAAATTAATAGTGTGTGCTTCCCCTTGGTGTATGCATGAATTTTTGAAAAATATTTTGCACATAAAGCATTTATATACTTAGAGATTAAATCTCTTTCTTGAGATCCTGCAAAATACTTTGTTAGATGTATCATACAATAATAGAAGCATATATATAGATCCTTGTATATCAAAAAAGATATCAATATTCAAAAAAATTTAAAAAAATTGAACATTAAGGCATTAAGGGGTCCAATTTCTCTTCCCCTTTTGTTTGGTACATTCCAAAAAGAATATGTAGAATTTTATCTAAAAAGCATTAATGTTAGAAAACATGGCATTTTGATTAATATTTCTAGTCAAATACATGTATTTGAGCATGTAGAAATTAATAAAATGATTTGCATGGTAATTTTGGTCTGTTTTTGTTTGTATGGAAAGAAAGCAGTTAAAATAAAACTTTTGAGATATAATACATGTAGTTTAGCATTAGGAAGAGATTCTTATACATGCATGGTTTGACCGAAAAGATAGCATATTGTTTGTACAAAATCCAGTGTTTGATTATATCTATCTATGATGAGTCATTTTTCACTATTATTGATTACGAAAGATTGCAGTTTAAAAACAGTTTTGATAAGTATGATGGTGTGACTTAGTCATCTGATAGAACTATACTTAAATTAATGATCAGTCAATTTAGTTTTAGCAAGTTCTTTTCAGTTTGATAGAATTCATGTAGCTTTAGACAAATTGGATTTAAGCCAATCCTTAATTTTTTTCAATCTTTAAAGACAATAATTCATGTAAATACTTCCTTAGTGATTGACATTCTATCATACATAATTTTCAATCACAATTTACAAAAACTGTCACTAATGCAAACAATGTTCATGTTACAAGGTCTGAGATCTAATACATTCTATTCGATCAAATCGACTTTTCCGGCTACTGTCATATTACAACATCTAATTACTAATATATTCTATTTCTATTTCAAAGCCAAGTAGCAGATTATACATTTTGGAAAGCTAATACATTCTAAGGAGCTGGACTTTTCGAAACAATCTATTACACATACAATGAAACTCAATATCTTTTACTCATTCACTTACCACAAAAGATTCAGTTCGATTGGTTTAATACTGGGACTTAATACAACAGCCTGATGTGTGTGTGGAAATAGAATTATTATAGGTTAAGAATATATACCTGCCATACCTTAGCAGAATGAGACTGAATGAGACTTGATGATGTTAACATAATGTTTCCATAAGCTAAGCTTGATCAGTTTTAAGCTGTGCATGCGTATGGTTAGCCTGCATATTTGTTAGATAATACACACATATACCAGTTACCAAATAGCTTAACTTTCAGCTGATCTGAAAGAGTCAGGAGCAAACATTTATAGAAAGTTAATTTGACAGTCAATTTGGTAGATAAGATTAAACTGACAGAGTAATCTAAAGACAGTTTTTAGAAATAATCAACTTCACAGATTAGTGACAGAGCTGATTAGGGAACATCATAGAACATGACACTAAGCTAGAATGCATCACCAACCGTAAACACAAATTCATATTCTAATATTAAGACTCAGAGAATTTTAAAGTCAGAATTGACTGTCTTCCTGCAGAGATTTGTTAGTGAATTTAAGAGCAAAAAGTATAGTATAAGTATGATAGAGTATGCAACACCAGATGTAACAGAATGCAGATTATATTATATTGAACAAAAGTGTTCATATCAACCAGTGTGGTTCACTGATTAAATAGAACAAAGTTCTGTACCTATCTTACAGATTACACAACATTAGAAGTGCATACACTCCAGTAGGTTCAACCAAATTACAACAGAGTTAAGGTTACAAACATCAAATTAGAAATCCAAAGGTTTAATTCAAATTACACCAAAAGAAATACAACAGATCAGTAATAGATCAGCAAAAAGGGTACAAAAGCAGCAACACATCAAGGCACTTAATCATTCACTAGCAAGAACATCAACAAAGATAATCCAATAACATTACCATCAGCATCATAGACATGGATTAAATCAGGCAGATTATCAATCAATTAACCTCTAGCTTCCACACTTACTTCTTCTAACTCATGAATCATTGCAATGTTCTCACTCAAAGGAACTTAAAAGGAATTGACAATTTCTTGGTCATACATGCAATTTGTTCCTAGTGTAGATGCAACTAGGTTTTCTAAATATGCAATCCTATGTTTACAAGATGTAGTGATGCCTTCTAGTTCTCCTACCTTTTCCTTAACCTCATCATTTTCAGTTTTTACTCTCTTAAGTTCCATTTTTAGTTCATTAAACATGGCCTTGACAAACTCAAATTTAGAGAGAAAGACATCTTCTTCTCTGATGAACTGAGAAATGACAACAGGGGTGACCTCTTGAGGTTCACAGTGCATCAGGGGCACTTGTGGCCTAAACCGGTCATTGGTGATTTGTGAATCATCCAGATTTGCAAAGATTTCAGGCATTGGAATGTTGCAGATTGCAAAGAGAGAAGTAATTAACATACCATATGGCATATAATCCACAAGATGAGCATTTATCATGTTCAAGAGAATGACATAGGAGATACTGAAATTGATTTTGTTATTAGCAAGCAGATGCATGATTTTCATATCAAAGAAGTCAAAATATTTGCTCTGATTAGGCTTAGACCTAATAATGAAAAGCAAGGTGCTGGAAAGTGCTAATGAAATGTTTAAAGTGAATACCACAGTTGACATCACAGAGACCATCAGGCACATCAGACTTACAAAACATTCCTACCATAAGTTCAAATTCAGACTTATTAAACACAAACAGAGAAAACATGTCCTCACATAGATGAAGTGGTAAATGTAGTGCTCTATTTATGCTCTTGTTATCTACACAGATAACTTTCCTATTCACTGTAGTAGTGAAATGCAAGATGCCCTCTACCCCTTTAATTATGTTCATGTTACAATAAAATTCCCCCATGAGATGAGTGAAATACTATTTTCCTAGATTGTACATTAAACCATCCTATTTAGCCCTTCTAATGATGAACTCCACTTTACCTTTAACATCCACACAAGTGCCAGGTTGGACATTTTTTATGAGTTCAAGAAAATTTTTGGAGTTTGATGGGTTAGATAGTTTTGGTGGTGGAGGTTTTGGTTTGTTCATATTTAGGCTAGGGTTTGGTTCTTGTCTGAGATTGACTTTTCTGGTATAGACTTGTGGTTGGAAAGGCTTAGTTGGTCTAGGGTTAGGGGAATGAGGGTTCAGAAATTTTCTACTTTGGTAAAAAGGAATGGTGTGATTTTTGTATCCCTTTCTGAGTTGTTTAGGTGGAAAATGTCTTTTATGATAGTCTTTAGGATATGAAGATTGAACAGTTTTGAAGGCTGATGATTTGTGATGGTGAAACTGATTTTTCTCCATATCTTCAAGAAGATATGGGTTCTCAATCAGTGGTCTGGGTTTAGAGTAAAAACGGTTAGCATTTGGGTTCATGTTCCAAGTGAAGTGGAGTAATGCAAAATGAACTGTGTTTTTATGTGTGAATGCAGCAAGTTAAACAAGTATATATGCCTGCACATAGCATAAAATACAATTTAAGTTAGAAAAATAATTTTCTGGAAAATAACTTTCACTGTTCATGAGCAGTGATTTTCATTAAATACAGTTGGAAAAGAGTTTGATGTGCAGAGGCGTAATTTACATAATTCCAAATCCTAGGTATGTATATAATGCAGCTAGGGTATGAATTTTGAGAGATGGCATATGCAACTGGTACTAGGAAATACTATTTTAGTACTGTTAGAAGTACAAAAAGTACACAGATTTGAGAGAATGTGTGAAATAAAGGTAAAAAGCAGCTTACTCTACCACATAGACTCTAGCAAGTGACAAGCAAAGCATTTAAGGATGTTCAGATTTGAGAAAAGATTAATGCAGACAGATTGTTACTTTTTGGCACTGAATTTAATGTTCTGAAAAATTTGAATGTTTAATAAAGAATGTAACATTTATTTCTCAAGAAACTATGTTATTAATGAGATGCAACTAAGAGAATGTCATACACATTTAAACACAAAATAGGGCATACACAATCAGTTTTCATTTAATTCAAATGGCATTCAAGGCAATACAACACTCTGATCATTTATATCAGATATAACACTTTAAATGCAGTGAGTTAAAATAAAATGTCACCTTAATTTTCTAAGTGGCCATTAATCACAGCAGTGATCCAGATACAGGGATGCTCAAGGCTCCCCTGCCAGGTCTTACTGTGAGGGCTGGTGTGTGAGTGTATTATTTATTTTTGTTAATCTGAGATTACATAAACCAGTTCTTGATAATACCTTATCTGATTTCTTGTAACTGCATAAGTAAATAAAAAATACACAGAATAGTACACAGTTCAAATAGAGAAGTAGGGATTGCAGTCAATAAGACATTTCTTATCCAGATTCAATGTATTCAGCTAAAGACAACAAACAGGACAGCTTGCAAATACATTTGGACACACACTTATACAACCTTAATATCTCAGTAATCTTAGATTAATTTTGTGTGGTTTGAACAGACTAATGTTAAACAACTAATCACATATACTTATAGCAACCTTAATAACTTAAGTAATATGCTTTAATAACACACAGATCATAATCACATATACTTATAGTTCTGCAAGGATTAATCAGGTAATTAGATTATAAATACAAAAGGCAGTGTTAAAGACTCAATTAAACAGGATTTATACCTAGGTAACTCCATCATTAGGTAAATAAGAATTCATGAAATACACAGAGTTACCAGGGAACTTAAAGTCAAATCAACTAAGACACTGACTTTCTTGGACTTAAATTAATTAATGTATCAACAACCAATCTGTTATTAGTGAAGCTTATACCAAAAATCCATAATTGACCAAGCAAATAGACCTTATTTTAAACAATTTCAAAGAAATTATTGAACAAACATTTTCACAGACTTTAACCAAGCATGTTCTTTAATAGATTATTATATACGAATTTACCACTTTAAGCAACCATTAAGATACAGTTCAGATTAATTAACAAAATTTATTGACTGAACTTCATAATCAACAAGTAATCACCAATCTAACAGACAATCACAAATCCAACAGTCATAAATCCAACACAGTTACAAATCCACTAGATAATCACAAATCCAATAAATAATCATAAATCAAACACAAACTCTATATCAATAATCAAAGCTTTATACTGTTAATTTGATCAAACACAGAGTAGTATTAATTCATAGCTTCATCAAAACCATATCACAGAACACTCATATCATAATTAAGGTGTGATTTAATTAAATAATGTTCAATTCAACTTCAGTTAAGTCCTTTAACCACAAAAATCAATCAAATGGGACTGAAAGAAATACAAAATTCTCACCTGAGCCTAGAGTCTGGCCTGACTCATAGGCCTTACCTGGTTGACTCAGTCGCGGACTGAGTCAACATCCAATCCGTTGATTCAAGCCGCATACATCTTTGTATCTTCTTCTTTGAATCGATTTTGAATCGATTTGGTCTTCTCCTTTTGTGAAAATTAAAAAAACGTTAGGGCTTCATAGAATTGATCAACCAAAACTGTAGATACATATATATATATATATATATTAATTAATCAGTTTAATGTCCGATTTGATAATTTTCATTCTATTTATATGCAAATCGTCGATTTTTATCACCAAAATCGATTTGATTTTACCAACCCAATCACGATTATACGTTAATCTTATGTTCCTAACTACGAACAATGAAATATAAGTATAATATCTGATGAATTTCATCGAGAATCGAAGAGAAAAACAAAGAAATCGATCTAGGGTTCTTCGAAAGAGGCGGAAAGAAGAAGAGAGATGAGAGAGTGTTCAGAGATTAGGGTTTCAACTGAACCGTGTCAAATGACACTGTAGACATAAAAATAGGTTTATATATTCTAGTAAATTAATGGCTGAGATTGACTAGATCTATGAATCAATGGCTAGGATTTGTAGGTTTTGTAGTTTGGCCTTAAAAATAAACATGGGCTGGGTTTTTGATTGGGCTGAAATAGATATTTTTATAAATTAAATACATGGGCCTGATGTATTTAATTGATTTGGGCTGGTTAATAAAGGACCAATAAAAAGTAATTCTTTTATAAAACTATTTTAAAAAATAGCCGAATTATTTTATCCTTATATAATTATTTTCAAAATATTTAAATATATATATAAATATCACAGAAGTATATATATACTTAAATAACATATATTTATAGATATATCTAGAAAAATGAGACTAGATATATATATATATATTTAAGAACACAAAAGATATATATAAATATATATAAATAACTGAAAAATATTAATAAGTTTATATAAGAAGTACTTTCTAAATATTTATAAATCTCATGTAATAATAAATATTCACTCGATTAAGTTTATTTTCCAGGTTAATCTGGGCTATTTAAGTTATCTTAACCCGATCAATAAATTTCTTTATTGAAGAATCTGAGTTTCAGATAAACTTAATAACTTGATCGGGAGAATATCCTTATCGTTGAGACTTCTTTATAATTCTCAACTGTTCTTTATATAAACCATTATTTCACAAATTCCATTATTCCTAAATCCAAGAGGAGTTTAGTGAATCTTTCGGAATTTAATGGTTTTGTGAATATGTCAGCGAGATTGATCTCAGTATCAATATGAGTCATTTTTATATCGCCTTTATTGACATGATCACGTAAAGAATGATGTCTCACATCTATATGTTTAGATCTAGAATGTAATACGGGATTCTTGCTAAGATCAATAGCACTCATATTATCACATAAGATTGAGATCACATCAAATTTTATATTATAGTCAGCTAGTGTTTACTTCATCCACAGTATTTGAGCACAACATTTTACAGCTGCTATATACTCAGCCTCGTTTGTTGAGATGGATATGGAATTTTATTTCTTTGAAAATAAAGAAACTAAACATCTACCGAGAAACTGATAAGTACCACTAGTACTTTTTCTATCGACTAAATGCCCGACATAATCCGAATCAGAAAAACATTCTAAGTCAAATGGTATTCCTTTTGGATACCAAAGACCAACATCAGTAGTTCCTTTAAGCTATCTCAATATCCTTTTTACCGCGGATAAATAGATTCTTTAGGTGCTGCTTGAAACCTAGCACACTTACAAACATTATATTGAATATCGGGACGACTTGCAGTTGTATAGAGCAAGCTACCGATCATTCCTTGATATTTCTTTGTGTCTACGAGAATTCCTTTTGGATCTTCCGTTAATTTATCGGATGTAGACAAAGGAGTAGAGATGGGTTTGACATTATCCATTTCGAATTTTTTCAACATCTCTTTACAATACTTGGATTGAGAGATATGGATGTCTTCATCAGATTGCCTTATTTGCAATCCCAAAAAGAAGTTTAATTCGCCCATTATACTCATCTCGAATTCTTTACTCATATTTTCAGAGAATTCTTTACATAGTGCATCATTTGTTGATCCAAAAATGATGTCATCTACGTATATTTATACGAGCATTATATCATCTTTTTCTTGCCTCGTAAATAAGGTTTTATCAGCCGTTCCCATCTTAAATTTATTGTCTAGTAGGAACTTGCTCAACCTTTCGTACCATGCTCTTGGGGCTTGTTTTAAGCCATATAGAGCTTTATATAATTTATAGACATGATCGGGATGTGTTGCATCTTCAAACCCGGGAGGTTGTTTCACATATACTCCCTCTTCCAAAATCCCGTTTAAGAATGCAGATTTCACATCCATTTGATAGACTTTAAAGTTTTTATGACAAGCATAAGCCAATAGCATTCAAATTGATTCAATTCTTGCTACCGGTGCATATGTTTCATCAAAGTCTATTCCTTCCATTTGGGTATATCCTTGTGCAACTAATCTTGCTTTATTTCGAACTACCGTTCCATTCTCGTCTAATTTATTTCGAAATACCCATTTTGTACCAATTATGGAAGTTTCATGAGGCTTAGAGACAAGTTCCCACACTTTACTATGAGTAAATTGGAGCAATTCATCTTGCATAACAAAAATCCAATCCTTGTCTAAAAAAGCCTCTTTCACGGTCTTCGGTTCTATTTGAGATAGAAAACTAAGATGATTCACAACATTTTGAACTTGTGACCGCATTTGAACTCCCTTCCTTAAGTCTCCAAGCACATTATCTAATGGATGACTTTTTAAAGTGGGAATTGCTTGAGGAAGTTCATCTTCCTTTTCGTCCAATTCTAATGGATTTTTATGTACGTGAGTCCCGAGATCCATATTTTCGAATTTTCGAATAACCTTTTCACTATCATCTTGTTCAACATTTTCTTGGTCAACAAGATCTTTATATTTTTCCGGTGGTTTACTTTCATCAAAAGCGGCATTCATAGATCTTCCACCACAAGCGATTTGAGGTTAAACACTCGGTAAGATTTACTATTGTTCGAGTATCCAAGAAATATACCTTCGTTTGATTTAGGATCAAACTTCATAAGGTACTCTTTTGAATTTAATATGAAGCACTTGCTTCCGAATACTCGAAAGTAGCTTAGTTTCGGAGTTTGGCCAAAAAATATAACTCGTAAGGAGTCTTTTATTTTATAGGTCGTAGCAAAACCCGATTAAGAATATGGCAAGCGGTTGACATAGCCTCGGCCCAAAAATATTTAGGTCGATGAATCTCATTTAGCATTGTGCTAGCCATTTCTTGGAGTGTTCTATTTTTCCGTTCAACTACTCCGTTGGATTGAGGAGTGTATGGAGCGAAAAAATTATGTGTGATGCCATGTTCATCACAAAAGTTGGTGAAACTTGAATTCTCAAATTCTTTACCATGATCAGTCCTTATATAAACTAGGTTTTATTTTGTTGATTTTGAATCCTTTTACATAAGGATGAGAAGGATTCAAAAGCACCATTTTTGGCTTTGAGAAATCCAGTCTATGTGAATCGTGAATAATCATCCACAACTACCAACGTATATGAGCAACCTCCGAGACTTTGTATTGGAACCGAACCAATAAGATCCATATGTAGTAGCTCGAAAGGTCTCGAGGCAGATACCATAAACTTTGCTTTATGAGAAGCTCGAATTTGTTTACCAACTTTGCAAGCTTCACAAGTATGATCTTTATGATAGTTTAGTTTTGGTATACCACGGACATGGTCTTTAGTTGATATATTCTTAATCAACTTCATGTTGGCATGTCCTAATCTTCGATGCCATAGCCATGGATCATCATTTATAGTGATTAGGCACACGTTCACTTGCTTGTTCATGTCACATGTATAAACATTTTTATTTCTAGGGCAAGTGAGAACCAACTTTCCAAATTTATCTAATATAGAACAATGAGTAGTGTAGAAAATTACCTTGTAATCATTGTCGCATAATTGACCGATGGAGAGAAGATTGTACCTTAACCCGGTGACCAATTGAACGTCGGAAATTTTAACTTTCCCATTTCCGATATCTCCGATGCCGACAATGTTTCCTTTACTACTATCACCAAATGTTACGCTCCCCACAGTAACCTTTTTAATGTTGTTCAAGAGTGACTTATTACCAGTCATATGTCTTGAACATCCACTATCAAGGTACCATATGTCTTGTTTCATGACAAGACAAACCTACATACATGATTAGTTAAATTTATAGGTACCCCTTTGTCTTGAGGGTCCTGGGGTTAGTACATCATATATAACATTTGATTTATGAAAGAATCTAGGCATGGTATAATCGACATTAGGCATATAAATATTTCTAGATGCATAAGGCCTAGTTTGAGGTTGATAATACCTAGAGCTATCATGAAATCTTGATGGAGCATGATAAACGTTATATCTATTATTAGCATGGTAAGTAGCATAAGCATTTCTACTAAGAGGTTCTTGTCTTCTAAATGCATTACCATTTACATGATATTGTGTGTTTCTATTTTGAACCATAGTTGGTTGATGAGACCATTATTGCCTTGGATTCTTATATTCCATATTTTTATGAGGCATACGTTTATCATCTTTCTTGTATGATTCCTTGTGAATCCATACATGCTTCCCCTTAACTTACCATTCTTGAATTTGTAATATTGAATGGTATGTCCCATTTTATTGCAATAAGAACATTTATAAGATGGTGATTCGGGTGAAGTCTTTATTGGTGATACAAATATCCGAGTATTTCCTTTAGGAAAGGAATTCTTATTATATCCCAAACCTTCATGATTATATGAGGTTTTTGTATGCACCATTTGATCCAACATCTTATTTCCTTTTGTAAATCTTTGAATGACTTCTTCAAGATTTTAATTTTTTTCTTTAAGGCATCAATCTTGTTGTTAAGGATTCTTTCTTGATCCTTAATTTGAGCTATGAGTTTATAATTTTCTTCTTTTAGCCTTAGAGCTTCACCTTTAAGCTCATTGGTTTCTAATAGCTCATTTTCTTTATCAAGATTGTTTTTATAAGATGTTTCTATATCTTGAACATTCGATTCATTTAGAATCTTTAAGTTCAATAGATCAACATGAAGTTTACAAATATTATCATTCAGTTGTATCTTTTCACGTCCCATCTCTTCGTCTTTGAGAATTAATGATATATTCTATGTTTCAAGGTTGATTATATTTTCTTGAAGTTTATTTAGTTCAACCTTGATCAGATGGTTTTGATCTTTTATAGATGTAATCTCTCTTTCATCTTGGACTCTTGAGTCCATCATCCGAGTATACTCTTTATTTTGAGTATGATGTATTTCTTTTATTTTCATTTTCTCGGACCATACTAAGTGAAGCCTTTGATCAACATCTTTGTATTTACTTTTATATTCTACCACAAGTCCAATTAAATCATGCTTATTCATGTCCATAAGTGATAAATTAGATTCATCCAATAATGATTTAATTGAGACGTAGTTAGATGTTACCTCTTCATTTGTAGAGGAGATGTCCCTAGATGTAGTTTATTCTCCGAGAGCCATCAAGCATAGATTCACCATTTCTTCACTAGCTTCCGGAGCTTCTTCATCTTCACTTAGATCCCAACCATTTTCGGCCACGAGACTTCGTCCCTTTGAAAGTTTAGGACATTCTCTTTTATAATGACCTGGTTATTTACACTCGAAACACACATCTTGTGTTTCCTCCGGAGATGGATCTTTAGGTTTTGGAGGAGTGTAAACATGATGGTTTGTATAGGCATTGGCATTACTATAGGTATTTATATTTTGATTGCCTTTGCCTTTATTATAACTCGTTGACGGATAATTACTCTTATAGTTGGAAGAATAATTTTGAGAGTAATTTGGCCTTCCTTTAGAGTTAAAAACTCTTTGTTGATTATTTGATTTTAGGAAGCCTTTTCCGTATCTTTGAGCTTTGCTTTGAAGCACACGACGAAGTTGTCTGGTGAGTAGAGCAATTTCATTCTCATCAAGATTTTGGAGTTCCTCGTTTAATGCTCGTCATTTTCATCTTAATCAATTAATATGGCTTTTAGAGCCATATTTTTCTTTTTATCCTCCACTTTTGGGGCAACCTCTTCCGGAACATTATCTTCTTCGTAAGCACGAAGATTTCCGAATAGGTTATCAATCTTATACTCCTTTAAGTTATGCATCTCTTTTATAGTAGTGACTTTAACCTTCCAACTAGGAGGTAGAGATTTGAGCAATCTTCTATTCTTTTTATTTTGAGTATAATTCTTTCCAAGTTGAGATAATTCATCGATAATACGAGTAAATCTTGTTTCCATATCGATGATATTTTCTCCTTCTTGGAGTTTAAAGTTCTCGTATTCTTGGATCAATGTATCCATCCGAGAATCTTTTATATCAGTAGTTCCTTTATAGGTTACCACTAATTTGTTCCACATTTCTTGTGCCGACTTGCAATTATTTACTCTTTTATATTCTTTTTCTGCAAGGGCACTTGTGAGAACCATTTCTGCCTTTGCGGCTATATTCATTGTGGCTTCTTCCTCTAAGTTGTATTCACTAACCTTCTTTTTGACGATGATGTCATCGATAGTTTTGGTAGGAATGCGAACACCGTCTTCGATAGCCATCCAAACTTTGACTCCTTGAGATCTGGCATAAATGCGAAACCTCGTTTTCCATGTTGCAAAGTTGGTGCCATCAAATAGAGGAGGTCCTGAGCTAGATAGACCTTCACCACATCCAACGGGATTAATATACGCCAATCCAGATCACTTTTTATTGTGCCTGTAAATCTTCAAATCACTTAACAAACACGTTAAAAAGCACTGCTCGGATACCAATTGTAAGGTCCCGTAAGAGGGCTATTTTAATCTAGAAGGGGGGTTGAATAGCTTCATTACCAATTTAAAAATTGTTGTGGCATTTTAAAAATATTTTATCCCTTTTTAAAACTTTACCGAGTGGTTATGCAGTTTATATGTGCGGAAGATAAAGTGCAAGGAAAGAAAATACCACACGGTGATTTTATCCTGGTTCGCGATGACGCAACCTCTAATAGATTTGCTCACCCCTACTGCAGTCCCCGAGCTCCTCTCCCGGACTCGGGATTTTCCCTTATAATAAAATCGCTCCTTTAGTAGGCGGAGAAGCTTTTACACTTTTTACAAGTATTTATCTTGGTGCGTAACACAAGGGTCACCACCTCAAAATAAATGTAATACCTACACAACTTATCTTAGACAATAACTCCCCGCTATTTCTTCAAAGTTGTTGTAGAGCCTTTGTGTGGACTTGGCTTCCTTAGCTTCTGTCGGTCTTGGATCTTAGTGATCCGGTCTTGGGTCTTTCCTCTTCTTCACGGTGTGAAGACTACTAACTCCCCGTTAGTACGTCTAGGACTTGGGTCTTAGAACGAGAATCACCTCACGTCACTTCACTTCACCTCACTACAAAACTAACAAGACAATCCACGAAACAAACCAAGTATAGAAAAGATGGTTTGAACTAGTATGTTACTGTACTAGCCCACAATTAGTATAATATTCAAATAAGAATAATAAAACTAAATAACAATACTTGTCTTAAGAATAATACAAGTTGGTCAAGTATATTTATAATTACTCCTTTATAGATTTAATAAAGTTGTGGAGTAATATGAGAAGTCCCTGTTTATGTTAAGCACTTATGGCTTATGACTTCTTTAGTATTCTTTTTCTTTCGATTACGTATTTATAAATCGAAGAATACTTTAGTTACAATCTCGGAATTATAACTTATCCTTTACGCTCGTAGGCTTAAGGATTTTAGTATACTTCTGTTTTGACACTTATGTGGTCAAACTATACTTTTAACTTCAAGAACTTGTATAAGTTTTATGATTCTTAGCCAAGATCAAATAATAGAAGTGCAAGTAATTGGCGTAAAATCGTGATTTTGAAGTTTAGACAAATAATTATGAGTAGTTTATATATATCGAATAATAACCCCACGAAACACTGAAAGATGTTAGAAGGGGCTTATACGATATGTCTCGTAATTGTTTATATACACGATATGTGTTAGCCAAGATCCAATTAAAGAGCGTGAAAATAATTGGCTAACTCGTGGATTTGATTCATCTTTAAATAACGGATGATTACGAAGTAGTTTATATGAAACAAGCTATAATCCCCCGGAACACTAAAGATATTAGAAGGGATTACACTTTTACGTCGTAATATTTTATATGTACATTATTAGTTAGACAAGATCCAATTAAAGAGTGTTAAGTAATTGTCTAACTCGTACGATCCATTTTAAGATTTGACAAATTACAGAGTGTTTATATGAGACAAGTAATAATCCCCCGGAGAGCACTAAAGATGCTAGAAGGGATTACACTTAAATTTCGTAATTATTTTATGAGCACGAATGAGTGTTAGCCAAGATCCAATTAAAGTGCATGAAATAATTGGCTAACTCGTACTTGTGTCAAATATAATCTCCCCTTGGAGATAAAGTACTTTTCTTTTTAGATCTTCTTGTTGGAATGATTTTTATGAAGATCAAGTACTTATTTGAATTCCGAGTTCGAATCTAAGTTCTCCCCGAGAACTTCCTTTATAAAAGAACTTGTATTAGAGCTTAAGATGTAGTAGAGAAGTTAAGTACAAGGCTTAAATACAAAGAACTCAAATAAGAAGCTAAAACTAACCACTTTTGAAAAACGGTCGGAAAAGTTCACCGAAAAAATTTGCCGGAGGTTTGGCCGGATTTTGGCACTTTGGTCGAACTTGGAAAGCCCTTTGGGAGGCCAGGAAGTGGTAGTGGATCCACTTGGTGGGATAAAGCTTGGTTGGGTGAAGCTAAGCTTGGGTTTAAGAAATCTTGTATATATGTAAGTATATAGAAGAGAGAAGGTTTTTGAGAAGAAGTGTGTGTATAGAATTTGAAAGGGATGAAGAGAAGCACTTCTTAAAAAAAATCCCAGCAACTTTGAGGCTCTTTAGCTTAAATAAAATGGGTTGGGGTGGGGGTTTATTTATAGGAGGAGTTGGGTGGATTGAATGGTTGAGATTTGAGAAGGAATGAATGGTGGATGGAGTGTATCACATGGATTGATGACATGGAAAGTAGGATGTGTTTCTTTGCAAGTGAGAAGGAAGCCCAAGCTAGTATCCATTCAAATCTCAGCTGATATATAAATATTAAATATATATTTTCCTTTTCTTTTAATCATTCTTTAATTACTTTAATTAAGAATTAAATACCATTAATTATGAGCACCCCAAAAAAAATTTAAATAAATATCATAAAAAATATGATAATTACCTAAATATTATTAAATGATGTCCTGCAAGTTTTGGTCAACTTTAGTCAATGGTAACTAGGTCAAACGTGGTCAGCTGTGGGACCAACTGCCTCGATTTTTGTGCCCAAACAAAAATTCTCTGAATGCTATGAAATTTTTATCATACTTAGAAAATACAATTTAAATGATCCATACCAAATTTCAAGTCATTCTAGCATGTAGAAGTATTTTATCTAAAAATGAAACTGTTCTGTCAGTCTTTCTTCCGAATAAAAATATCGTTGGTCTTGAAATAAAGGAGATGGATCTTTTGACCAAAGTTTTGACTTGTATAAATACTTAAAATATATTTCCTAATATATAAAATATATTTGAGTGGTGGGAAATATTTTTGAGTATTTTTGAATAATTTTCTCCGAGAAATACTGATTTTACGAAACAGGAGAAAATTACTATACGAACACACATAATGGGTGTAAAAATGGATATTAATACTTCAACCATGAATATTAATAAAATTTGAGTAAAAACTCTTTTTAAGGATGTAAAAAATATTTAGGAGCGAAGAGTAAAACATTTTTGATATAGCACGAGATCTCTAAAGAGTATTTCTGCAATATTCCTTATTCGAGCTTGTTGCCATATTCCTGTTGCAATACAGATCTAAGAAATATCATATCTTGATGTTTATTCTTTGATCATATTTTCTTAGAGATATATTCCATAAGGATATAGTTTTGATATTTTGCAAGAATGGAATATCTCTTTTATTTGTTTAAAAGACATGATTTTGCTAGTTTGACTTTTTGACTTTGATTTGGATCAATTAAATTCATGTCCTAATGGAAAGGATCTACGTCTTCTTAATTTTATGTTTAATCATACAAATACCAAAATAAATAATATATCGAAGATATCCTTTCACTTAGTATAGTTTTTGGAACCTAAAACAACCATTAAAATCAGGAAACCAAAGAAGAGTTACTATTCACACTATTCATTATCAACTTTCTTGATTTTATTTCCCCCATCAAACCTTGATAAAAAGATCTCAAAGATATATCTTATTTTAGTTTGGTTGGTAGGAAGCTTGAGAATTAATGGGAGGATTTATCCATGGCTAGAGCTTGAAGTTTTGATTTTGATTTCTTTGTTTTAGGGTGAAGGGCCGAATGGAGAAGGTTGGGAGAGAAAGAGAGAGTTTTTAGTGATGCTTCCTTGGTTGCTTCTTGGAAATGAGGCTTGTGATATATTTTTATTTGATTGTTATTCCTTGGTATCTATCCTCAGATTTAATCTTTATTACCAATCTTCGAGACAAATCTAGCTAGCATTGGTAGATTACAAGCTAAGCCATTTGTTTAGCTCTTTAGCTTACTATTTGATAGCCTTGGTTGATCATCCTACACCTTAGCTCACTATTTGATAAAGTAATCATGTTTACTTTTCTACCATGTTTAGTTAGTGTGTTACGTTTATTTAATCATTTATGCGTTCACTCAGTCGCTTAAATGTTTTCGTAATACTTCCTCGTAAATGGTTCGCGACGTAATTCCTCTCGTATTTATTCCTTATGTTTTGAATTATCATACTTGGATATAAATCCGTAGGGTTTTAAATGCGTAATTATATTGTGATTCCCGTAATCCTCGATGATTCGTAAATATGGTCGTTTTTCAAAGTTCGTTTTCTTTGAAAACTAATAGCGTTTACATACACTCACTTGGTACGTATAATTATAATATCAACTCCGAAACTCATTTTCTCATGCACTACATAGTGTGGGCTAAAAAGTTTTCCCCGTCCGTCAGGGTTACTATTTATTAAACATTTTACAAAGTCTCAAAAATTCGAGTTATTACATCAACTTTCTCTTCTTCTTCTACCTTCTTTTCTTCCTCAAAAACTTCCCTACGAACTACCACAAGTTCTTCCTCGGCTTTATCCAGTGTTCTCTTACGAGTACGTGGACGCGTATGCATACACCCTCACTAGAGTACCTGAAACCATACAAGGAACAAATAAGTAACTATGTCTGAGTCAATGAACTTTAACGACCACTGAGGGAAAGCACATAAACTATAAATTAACACTGCAGTCCCCGATAACGGCGCCAATAACTTGTTAGGCGCTAAACATGCGCTAATAATACACGCAAGTATACGAGTTCGCAAGTAGTATAGAATCTTTTCTAGTTTTTTCCCACATAGACTGTATTGGTTCACTATCTAATTTATGCACCTAAGCAACAATTTATGGTTATTATCCAATGCTAAGACGATAACAAATTGAGATTGTTTATAACTAATAATTACGTTACCAATTATAACTACGAGAATAAGATTGACTGAATTGATATATATGACAAACATGGGATTCTAACTTCATTAAATACTTCATTCAATAGCCTTATTATTCTTAACCTTAGCATGCAATGGTGATGACACTAATCAGATAACACGAAACTGATAAACGCCAACTTTCGTTGCACGAGTACCATTCTACCAGACATCCACAAAAGAGATAGAAGCTGAATAGGCAACAGTTATATTGAGACCCTATATGTCTATAAAATTTGATAACATAATGGTTTAAGCACAAGTTATCTATTTTGATTACATAGGGCAAGTAAGATGGGTAAAATTACCTACGAATCATGCATAACAACTACATGAACCTATGCTAGTATGGCAAGTTCTAAATCCTTAAATTCACTTTCACTTCATTAAGAATTAACACACTATCTTATAAGTTCGCGACGCTCATAAGACGAATATGCATAACCAAAACTAGGATATCATACAATCACCACATACTAAGGCATCAAATAATTTTAACTAAAGAAATCCATAAATAAATCTGCTAGAACCCCACGATAACGATTAGCCCATAATCGGACTCATCATCAATGTGGGTTCCGATGAAAACATGATATAATAAATGTAGTCTTTATACGAATAAGTAAAACCAAGTACAAACAAGAGTATAGGTTCAGCAAAATAAGAAACAAGCATCCAAATTACAACTCAAAGTAAAGATTCACAAGAATAAACTAGATCATCTTCGCCTTTGTTGAATTATGCTAAAGGTCTCTTGCCGTCTTCTCCTAGCGCTCTGGTCCGTCTCTGACTTGTTATTATCAAAAATGACCTAATATGAATATGTATAGCAGCCCTCAACAATCTGGAAGCTTCCCTTTTAGAATTGTAATAGAAACAGGATTCTGAAATTCGGCCTCGGCGCGGGCGCGCGCTATCACAGCGCGGGCGCGCTGCATTTCTGGAACCCCGACGCGGCCGCGCGCTATCTCAGCGCGGGCGCGCCATCCTTCTGGGAAAAACTCAGATTTCTTCTTAAAACTTGCTACTTCGAGCCGGCTTTCCACGAGCTTTTATTCCAACACCACCTGGACACCAAATTAGCACCAAAACAATGTTAATTCACCTGATTACCTGAATAGTGCCTGAAATGCAAAAATACTAGAAAACACATTAAAACACATAACAACTTCGAGTACAAATACACCAATTCAAATCTTATTAGAGCATAATAAATTGTCATAAATGCCACTCAACATACCCCCAAAATTGAATCGATGCTTGTTCTCAAGCATAAACAGACTCAAAGAACAAGAAACAAAAATTCATGAATGCAACTATATGAATGCAACGATCCCCAAAAGAATAACTCAACCAAACAACAAGCAATATATCAACAAATACAGTTATTCGCATGAAGATCAATCAAATCATACAAATCAACTTACAAACTAGAGACGTGCGTGTGTGAAGATGCTTACAGATATACTATCGCAACTAGGTCAATAATCATGACTCACTACTCATCAAGGCAATCACAAGGTTTTAAATAAAATAAAAAGATAGACTCAAAATAACTTATAACACTTCAATTCTTATATTGAAGTTTTATACGGATTCATGCACTACAAGAAAAAAGTCCATAGACATCGGTTTTTGGCCGATGTCTATGCTGTTTGGCAACCGATATTGATGTCGGCGATGACTATTCTAGACATCGGCCATAAACCGATGTCTTTACTGGCTTAGACATCATTTTGAGCAAAAAAGCTTATGTCCATGCATTGTTTTTTTACAAAAAATGTTAGAAATAAATAATTTAATAAATAAATTACACCTATTACAACATATTAAACATATACTGAGCTATGTTTTTTTCCACATAGACATCGAATATTTTCATTTAGGTGATGTAAAATCAGATATTAAACATCGATTTTTTTAGTGAAATGTGATGTCTATGTCTACATTTAGACATCAGTTTTATCCCAAATAAAGTGATGTCTATGTCTCTTTTAGACTTGAACAAGTCAGTCTTTGACATCAGTTTTTTAGCAAAAAGCGATGTACATTAACTTTTTTGACATCAGTTTTTTTTCATTAAAAGTGATGTACAATCCCTTTTTAGATATCAGTATTTATTCATTAAAAGTGATGTACAATTATTTTTTTGACATCAGTATTTATTCATTAAAAAAGTGATGTATAACAAGTTTATAGACAAAGTCATCCTGTCTCTTATGCTCAACAAAGTTACACTTCAACATAAGTTCTTTATACCGAAAAACCTCAAAATAACTAAAAGTCAGGATAGGCAGTAACAAAAACTAAGTCTGCAAAATATCATGGCCTTCCTAAACACCTACCATATTATCAACTGTATTATTTTTGTAGTTCATCTCTCCGGTGTATAATTTTATCTGCAAAGTTTGGTAGATGGGTATATTTTATACAACAAATTTTGTAAGAGGCCTGAACACAGTTTTTCCAGCTATAGCTTTTGGATCGTTTAGCTTCTTCATCTTCCACGCTATCACAAATTGTAGTAGAAGTCCTTCCGGTGGTATCAGTCAGCCGTAGTAGAAGTCCTTCTGGTGGTATCAGTCAGTCGTAGTTAGCCGTAGTGGACCCTCTGAAATAAACGGAAACCATTTTAGCATTTCACAAAAATTAGGGGATTATAGAAGATTATCTGATGGAGAACTTAAAATTACTTGCAAATGACTCTTCACCTCGTCATGTGTAAGACCATCAACTTGCATTAACTCTCTAATTAGTTCCAGGAGTCACAAAAGAAATCCTAAGAACTGGAAATGCATACTTAGCTTCTAACTTTTCCTCCATCCTAACTGAAGCTAGAAAAAATAGGAAAAAGAACAAAGAGAAAGTTTTCTAACAATAATAGAAAATTACTGTTGCTTGCTTTGATGGTCCAGAGACAATATATTTTGCAACACATATAAAGATAATTAATATAAAACCAAGAGACCAAAGACCATTTAAGAGAACCATCTTTGATATACTTGGTGAATGCCAAGGCAACTAAACCTAACATAGAAATTCTATCATTCCACAGCTCAGCATCTGAAGTCATCACTCCTTCAGATTTAGATTGAACAGTTACTCCCTTGAACAAAGGTATCAAAGATGCTAGTGAGAACAGTACACTTGTTCCCAAGAACCAGGGCACCCCGCCGTTTGAGATCTGGGAAAACACATCATGCCCGCTCGCTAGTTCTGCTCCCATCGCTGCACGAATCCGACCATGGCCAACCTACCATTGATTCTTTCCAGTGTAGGTCCACTGAATGCTAGAATGTCAAATAAACTCGTGCTTGCCTGTCACAAGTAAATTTATTCATGCACCTAATTAGTTAAAACTTTATCGAATTACTGGTAAGGCCAAAGATTTGATACCCAGTAACAACTTATTTAAATTTAATGTTTACATTAGAATAAAGAGGTGTAAGGTTCGGATCACCGAGATAACATATTATATATTCTATTTATATTACCCAAATTCACTGACTAATGGAGTTTTAAATTTTAAAGTGTTTTGCACAATGTAAAAGCAGTAAATGTAAACGAAATAATTACCTTGGGGGTAGGAGGAGGTGGGGTAGGCTTAAATGGTCTCTGGACTGTTTATTGAAGGGCACAAGAGCTCCTGGAAAGAGAACATTTAAAAATACAGCAATGTACTCAATCTGTATGCCCTCACTGCTACCGAAAAAAGCATCCCCTATCACACGAAATCATGAGATCCATCCACTTCACATATGATATTTGTATCCAAATGCATAAATAATTATATATAATAATATAAGGGTACAACAACCTCATTATTCAGATTATGTGGAGAAATTCTTTATAAGGATTTGTATGAATAGAACATAATAAAATATTCAAAATACGAAAACATGAAGAAACCAGGACTGATACTACAAATAAAGAGCAAACAACCACAACACCATATATGGCCTTTACCAACATTTTTTTTTGGTGTTACAAGCAAAAATGTTACCTTAGATCACTAATATTTGATCCGGGCTTACATATTTTTTTTACATTGCAGTAGAGGTTAACCAATGTTACCAAAGGCATAAGCAAATTGTTGTTGTAACATAAAAAAGGTATTAGCATTAATATTGAAATAAGTGTTACCATAGATATAAGAAAATTTCTGTTGTAACATAAAAAAAGGTGTTAACATTGATATTGAAATAAATGTTACCATAAATATAAGCAAATTACTATTATAACATAAAAAAAGTGTTATCATTGATATTGAAATAAGTGTTGCCATAGAATTGAAAATTTAGGCGGCAAAGTAAAAACTAATTAGGCGGCTATATTTTGACATATTTGGGCGGCCCAAAACCAAATAACAAACCAGAAGTGATTTTAATAAAGTAATTTATGTAGTTTTGTATAAATTAAATATACGTAAAATAAATTATTATTCATATTTTAACAATATTTTATTTGAATTTAACACTAATTGGATATATTTTAATAATTAGTTTAAAATATTGTTTAAGTGCACTAAAATAGTTTTAAATTGAAAATAAAAGTTTGTAATAGATTTGAATTTATAAAAGTAGATCATAAAAAATTATTTATAAAAAAATAATATCTACAATTTAAAAAATAATATATTTTCACGTTAATAATTGTATATTGTTAAATTTATTGGGTTGTGGTTGAATTTTGGGTTTTAGGATGGGCGGCTAAATCTTGTACAGAGCGGCAAATAAAATTTTTGTTTAGAGCCAAAATGGGGAAATCAACACACTCTGCTCAACTCATATCTTGGTCAATTCTTATCTTCCTCTTTCTTTCTACTCTTGCTCTCTCTCTCTCTCCTCTCTCTCTCTCAAATTAATGGGCTATTTTCAATTAGGGTTGATACGTTCAGCATATTCTATAATCATGTAGGTTTGGGTTCAATTAAGGTTCAAACAACGGGTTTGGGTCTAATTAGGGTTCTAGAAGATTTCGGTTGAAGCCCCTTTTCCGATATGGGTTGAGACCTCCTGTATTAAGTCTCTCTCTCTCTTTCTATCTATCTCTCTCTCGCTCTCTATATATTACTATTATTTCTTTGTTACAGGAGATATGGGTTGAGCAAATTTGATTTTGGAAGTGGAAGCCATAATGTGTCATGTCTGTGCTCATATAGCTTTTATTGGAATATAAGTTTGTCAGCATTTTTTTCATTTTGGTTTATTTAATGTATCAATTGGATATGTTTCAATATGCTTAAGTTTCAAACTGTTGTTACAGTGTACAGAGGAAGCTCACCAAGCTTTAGGGTTACTTCTCGTTCTTCATAAAGGTGTGTAATGTAATTTGCTGGGTCATCTTATTTTTCTTTCTTTTAAAATGAGTGGTCTTTAGTTTGTTGAATTTCCAGTTATAATTATGTTGTTTTCATTTTTCTAGGTGTCAGTGGTTTCATTTTGTTGTACTTTCTTTGGAGATGGAAGATGTTTAGTCAAGTTTAGTTTATCTTATTTTTAGGTTCTTCGAGCTTAGGTCGGGTGAAACGTGATGTTCAGTACAATTTTATCTAGTTTTTCAGCCGAGCTCTAGTGTATGAAGTTTTAGACGAGTCAATCTCAAATTTGAACATTTTAAGTCATTCCTTGACCTTGTAGTGTTCTGCTTGGCTGAGCTCAGTTACATCCTATTATTAGCAATTGAACTGTTATTGAATCAATTGCAGAGATCTAGCTTGACCACGTTTACGTATAGAATGGAAAAAGGATAGAACATTGGGTTTTACAGGAAGAGATGGATTGATACATAATATGCTAGAACTAATGCATACGCATTGGAGACGGGAGCCCATCTGTAAAGTCCATAACTTTGGTGTTCCCACGGTTGATAAATTTAATATGCATATGAAAGATTAACTATGTAATATATTAGTTGTTGCTTGAATAGTGCATTTATCAAAGGATAATATTTGTACAGGCTACTCATTTGTCATTCTTTTGGCTTAATTATAGTTTGCAGGTGCTGCACAGCCTCTTGGTGTTGGAGCACTCCTCGTGAATCCCTGGAACATTACAGAAGTAGCTTCTTCTATTGGCCAAGACTTGAATATGAGAGTACATGAAAGAAAGAAATGACATGACCATAACTGTTATCACGTCACAATGCATACTGCTCAGGAGTTGGCTGAAACATTTATGAGGTAACATAGAATATTAGTATTATTATGTTAGCATCTCTTTATATTTATTGCCCTGCATACAAAACCTCACCTTGTATAGCTAGGGCCTATATATTATGTTAGTATCTCTTTATATTTATATCTCCAAAAGAAATTAAATTTATTCTAAATAGAGTTATAATTGCTCACGTGGTGTTAATAATATACTTGTATATGGCTACTGTTTTATTAGTAAATGAATTCTAATATCTCTTAAAATGCTTTTAGTTTTTACAAGTACATGATTTCATATGATCTAAATACGTTTATAATTTTTTTGGTTTACAGTTTACCCAGAGATTAGAGATTACAGTTAATCCAGAATATACTTTCGAATGTAGAGCTTCTGTGATAATTAATGATTTGGAAGATAACTGGCTTTTGTAGTAAGCATCCTAGAAGCTATTACAATAGCTTAGAAGTTGTTGTTACTCTAATATTTTCCCCTCCTCCCGAGAGATCTTTTTTCCCTTCAAACGCATTGCGTGTTGTTGCTCTTTCATCTGCTGTGTTGAAATCACTATTTGAACTTGCAGTAAATATAATTTGAAATCTCTAACATTTCCTGGTTTTGCACAAGGAAATTTTTTTGGCTTTTATTAAATTTCAATCATCCACTTGATACCTTTTATGCTTGTCCAGGTGGTTGCAACAAACATGGTCAGGGCTGACAGATCATTTTCAGGCACACATCTGTTTTCTGCTATTGACAGGTACCAAGAAGCTTGTTCCCATATTTATACAATTTCCTTTTCTTCAGAAAAATAAAAAATAAAAGCTCTCCTACCATCTGTTCCACTATATCAGTGCTCATATAACTATTTTCTATGTTGTTTGTTAGCATTTTCTAGTCAGTGATTTTTTTCTATGAAATTGTTTTAGTTTACTGTAAAACTTATCACAATTTATGTGCATTGCAAACAACATAATTAAATTCTATATTCCATAAATTCCAATCTGGTCATGGTCTGGTCCAAAAACTTTACAGAAGGAAATATAATTATATACCATTTACAGCTCAAATCCTTTGGTCCACTTAAAGATGAAGAAATCAAAACTATCAAATTTCATATATTTGATGTGACATAAAAATAATTTTAATACTTTTAATACTTAGAAATGCTTGCGTTACATATTCTCGCTCATTAGAATCTCTGAAGTCAGACCTGAAGTATTTTATTAACAAAGATACTTGTAAGGAAAATTGATGCTTGACAAGCTATTAACTTTGTATATATCTTTGTATTCCTGTATTCTTTTCTCTGGCAATTTGGTAATATATGAGATTTAGAAGACCTTTAATAAATATTTGCATTAAATTATAGTCTAAAGGTTCCTGCTGTTAGGGTGAAAACACGCGCTAATATTCACGCAAGTATACGCGTTCGCAAGTAATATAGAATACTTTCTAGTTCGTTCCCACAGAGACTCGAACTAATTATTGTTTAATTAAACTCACACACCAATGTATGATTACTTCTCAATGTTAAGACACTAACACTTAGAATTATTAACTAAATGTTAACTACAATTAATTACTTAATTAATCACTTAATTAACACTTCAATTTAACAATATTAAACACTCATGAGATCACAACTTCATTACTACTTCCTTCAATAGTTATTGTTATTACCTTTAGCATGTGACAGTGATGATATTAATCGAATAACACGAAACTGATAAAAGCCAACTTTCATTGTACTAATACCATTCTACCAAGCATCCACAATTAAGATAGAAGTTGAATATGCATCAATTATGTTGAGTTCCTATATGTCTACAGAAATTAACAACACAACGATTTAAGCACAAGTTATTCCTTTTGATTACACAGGGCAAATAAAACTGTTAGAGTTACCCACTAATCATGCACACCATACATGAACCTATGCTAGCATGGCAAGTTCTAATTCTCAAGATCCACCGTCGCTTCACAAGAGATTAACACCCTATCTTATATGTTCGCGACACACATAAGACGAATACGCACAACCAATACTAGATATCATACAATCATCACACACTAAAGTATTAAACAATTAACTAAAGAATTCCATAGTAAATCCATTGCAACCCCATGATCACGATTAGCCCATAATAGCACTTATCGTCATCATGGGTTCATATGAAATCATGATAAACAAACACAAGAAAATAATAACTAAACTAATTATATTAAATCAGAGTACGTCACAAGAGTAAATAGGTTCAAAGTAAGAAAACTAGCATCCAACGTTACAACGAAACAAGAATCACAAGAAAATATGCTTCCTCTTCTTTGCTGTGTGCTAAAACGGTCTTTTTCCTTATCTCCTTCGCTCCTTGCTTAATACCACGATCCAACCTCGTGAAAACGTCTCTAAATCTACTTATATACTAGTCCCATAAAACTCAGATTACATAGAAGTTGGAAGCCAAACAGAAGTAGAAGTCTAAATATTTTAATTTCCCGACCCTGCGCGGCCGCTCAGCTTTCTGCGCTGCCGCTTAGGACCTTACTGGAAAAATCCTGAGTTTGCTCCGTTTCTTCGCCGCAATCTGCCCCTTTCTTTCCTCTCGCAATGGTAAACACATGCCAAGGCTTATTCTTGATTATTACTCCTCCGAAATGCAACTAATACCCTGAAATACATAAACACTAGAAAAACGCATCAAATACAGAAAATACTTGATTTCAAGGCACCAATTTAAGCCATTTTAAGATGTTCTAAGTGGTATAAAATGCCACTTATCACACCCCCAAACTTAAATCGATGCTTGTCCTCAAGCGTCACAGACTCAAAAACAAATAAAAAAACATGTATGAATGCAATCTATATGAAAATGCAGTGATCCCCCTTACTACGAACAAACCAACCAAATTGCAACATCTCAACAAATGTAGTTAGGCGACTAAAGATCAATAAACTCATGCAAACGAACATACAGCCAGAAACGTGGTGTGTGCAGATGCTTAACAGATATGCTTCGGAACTAGACCAGTTATTATGACTCAACTATTATCAAGGCAATCACATGATTATACAAAGAATAAAAATTCTAGGCACAAAGTGACATATAACACTACAAGAATTTTGGAGCTTATTACGGAATCATGCTTTGTATTCACTACAACAATGCTTATTTGACCGTGCAATGAGTGAGGTCCACAAAAGACTTATACAATGGTATCCATGTAACGAGCGTTAGGTTAGCGAATCCCAGACTCTAAAAGCCTTAAGTCACTAGGCACAAAGTCCCCTAAGAACTTAATAACTCGAATACCAAAGAGCCCACTCGTGATCAATTATGCATAAACACCAAAAAAAAATCTTTTCTTTTTTTTTCTTTTTTTTTTTCAAATTTCTGAGCAAGTGCGTTTCGCTCCATCTTGCTCAACCCTAGACTACTCGCATAACATGCGAGCCGTCTACTAGCCATTCGACGCCTAGCCACAACTAGCACAAATTCCATTTTTACTCCATTTTTTTTTCTTTTTCATGCCTTTATCACTAAGAACCTATTATCGAATTCTAAGCATAATAAATAGATTAACCTCGAAAACAATCAGATCATAACAACAATCTAGCCCTTAAGCATTCTCTAAGATTTAGTGAAAATACAAGTGCTTCTAGCATGCATATCAACCTACATGACTCAATATCACTTTAATGCTATCACTACACTCACATCAATATCACAATTCAGTCGATGAATCATCGCAAAAGGGATCATGGTATATGCATGAGCTACATGACATGACAAACAAATAAAGCTATAAAAAAAACTATATGGCAAAAATTATGCAACTACATGAACTAAACTATCATGAATATGCAGCTATATGACACACACAAAATATTCCTTAACTACCACCCCCAAACTTAAAATCTTCATTGTCCCCAATGAAGGTAGTAGAAAGGAACACAGAGTATACCTACTCGGAGTCATCATCATCATCACCCTCAGTGGGTGGAGTATCAGGCGGCGGGTATGCAGAGTCCTCACCAAAAACTGGCCACTGGATATCAGCTCCAAGGCCCCGAAAAGCAGTCCCTAACACAAGGGTGAGCTCTTGAGCAAACCTACTCTGCGTCTCGTACATGGCATCCATCCGCCGTGAAAGCCTCCTATACTGGGTATGAGCCACCCCAGCACACTCCTGAGCTCTCGAAGAACCAGCCTCATCACGCCTAGGCCTAGCCATAGTAGCACCTCGTGCTGGACGCCCTCCTGGAAGACGATAACCCAGCCCATGCTCCTCGGGCTCACCACCGGTCCACTCCTGCATCCCATTCAGAGTCCCATAATCAATCGGAGCGGCCGGCAACTGCAACTGCTCATGAGCCGGCCAGTTCACTCCCACTGCTCGGCAAAGCTTCGTAACCGTGGATGCATAAGGGATGTTCATATGCTTAGCTCCCCTCAAAAACTTCAGAATACCTTGGTAGATAAACTCACCAAGGTCCATATAGTACTCCTCATTAAGAATTCCCCGCAACAACTGTGGTCTCTCAACTGTGACCTCGTGTGCATACGAAGAAGGCAAAATATTAGCACAAATAAATGCATTCCATGCACGGGCATACCTGTTCATAGCGATCGCCGGGAAGTGAAGATACTCATTATTGCCGGTCTTGAAGGTCCAAATTATGCCCGGCCTACAGAGAGTAGCACAAATCAAATCCAAGTCAAAATCCTCAACAGTCTTCTCATTCCAGTTCTCCTCCTCGGGCTTCCTCTCTCGCTGCCAATCACACGGCGAATCGCCGCTGGGTGATAATCAACCGTCAGCCCTCGGACCACAGAAAACCCATTCTTTCGGCCTTCGCGTTCGTATAGAACTCGCGAACCACGCTCATCGGCACTGCTTCGGGCGACTCAAAAAAATCTATCCACGCCTTCTCTGCAATCATGGGTAGCAACTCACCATCCCTCCCCGATGGTAAAAACCCTCTCTCCTTCAGAATCGCCTTCCCCAAAAGCCTAGTGTACTCCTCCTCCGCAGCTCTGCCATTCAACCGAGGCCTTGAAGCAGTACCCCTCGATGAATCAGCAGTAGGGACTGTGTTGCTGCTATCAATAGTTGATGCTCTCTTGGGTGCCATTGAATCTCGAATAAAAGTGTTTAAGAACTGAGTTTTTGTGTTTGGTAGAGAGTTTAAGTGTAGAAAGTTTGTGGGAGATATGTAGGATAGGTGTATGTATATATAGGGTGTGGATTAGGTTAAATTAGATTAGGAGTGGGGTTGAGGGATAAAATCATGGGGTAGTAGGAACAAATCGTGGGTTTATGGGCTGCGTTGGTTTTTTTTTTAATTTTCTAATTTTTTTTGTATTTATCTGAACTAAAAAAAAATTCTGGCAGTCGACCCCTGAGCGGTCGCTCAGCAGACTCTCCATACATACTCTCCATCCTGTAACTGTTCGAGTGGGGATGAGCTCATTCTTCTCATTTTCTACCACAGTGATACCTCCTTTCTTAGGCACACATTGTACGGGGCTCACCCAAGAACTGTCAGAAATAGGATAAATGATGCCTGCATGTAGCCATTTCAGAATTTCTTTCTTCACCACCTCCTTCATGATAGGATTAAGTCTGCGCTGCTGTTCAACAGTCGGCTTACTACCTTCCTCTAGCAGAATTTTATGCATACAATATGAAGGGTTGATCCCCTTGATATCTGCTATGGTCCATCCAATAGCTGATTTGAATTCCCTAAAAATCCTTAAGAGCTTGTCTTCCTCACTACCTGAAAGGTCAGATGCAATAATAATAGGTAAAGTAGATGCATCACCTAAAAAAGCATACCTCAAGTGTTCAGGTAATGGCTTGAGCTCCAAGGTAGGTGCTTCCTCTATTGATGGTTTGAGCTTTCCTTCAGCATTCTTGAGGTTAGAAGTACCAAGAGATTCAAACGGCATGTCCAGCTTTCGCTTCCAGGGAGAAGCATACAGATATTGTAATTGCTCATTGCCATCTTCATCATCACTGTCAAAATCCCCCACTAAGGCTTTTTCCAATGCATCAGACATTAGCATGCGATCGAGTTCCGAAGTAACCGCAGAATCAATCACATCCACTTTTAAGCACTCCTCATCTTCTGTAGGGAATTTTATTGCCTTGAATACGTTGAAGGTCACATCCTGATCTTGTACCCGCATAGTAAGTTCACCTTTCTGCACATCTATCAAGGTATGGCCAGTAGCCAAGAAAGGTCTTCCCAAGATTATGGGAATCTTCTTATCTTCCTCAAAATCCAGAATAACAAAATCTGCAGGAAAGAAGAGCTTATCCACCTTGACTAGCACATCCTCCACTATGCCCCTTGGGTAAGTAATAGAATGATCAGCCAATTGTAGAGACATGTATGTGGGTTTTGGATCAGGCAAATCCAACTTTTTAAAGATCGACAACGGCATCAGATTGATGCTTGCTCCCAAATCAAAAAGGCACTTGTCAAAAGTCAACTTGCCAATGGTGCAAGGAATGGTGAAGCTACCTGGATCTTTCAGCTTTGGAGGTAACTTTTGCTGCAGAACAGCGCTGCATTCTTCCGTGAGAGCAACGGTCTCAAGGTCATCCAGTTTCACCTTCCTTGATAGAATACTCTTCATAAACTTTGCATAACTAGGCATTTGCTCCAGAGCCTCAGCGAAAGGTATATTGATGTGCAGTTTCTTGAACACCTCCAGAAACTTACCGAACTGTCTATCCAGCTTTTGTTGCTGCAATCTCTTAGGAAAAGGTGGTGGAGGATAGAGCTATTTCTCCCCTATATTACCCTCAGGCAGAGTGTGTTCACCAGTAGTCTTCCTTGGTTCCACCGCTTTCTCCTTTTGCTTAGCATCTTCATCTCTAACTTCAGCTTCTCCTTCTTTTGCCTTTTCAACATCAACAACTTTCCCAGACCTTAAGGTAATAGCCTTGACTTGCTCTTTAGCTTCCTTCCTGCCTGGTACTTCCGTGTCACTAGGGAGTGTTCCAGGTTGATGATTGAGCACTGCATTGGCTATTTGACCGATTTGATTTTCCAAGGTCTTAATAGAAACCGCCTGACTCTTGCATAACAGCTTAAGTTCCTCAAAATCAGCACTAGTAGGTGCAGCTGCACTCCCCTGTTGAGGATATGATTACCTTTGAGCATACTGCTGTGGTTGCTGAAATCCAGGTGGATTAAACTATTTACTCACACCTTGCTGATATGGTGGCTGAATAGCATTCTGATTATTACCCCAGCTGAAATTTGGATGATTTCTGTTATTAGGATGATAAGTAGTTGGCACAGGCTGCTGTTGTTATTGATAATTATTCACATACTGAACAGATTCATTGACAAGAGAACACTGATCCGTAGCATGAGAACCTGCACAAAGCTCACAAACCATAGCTATTTGATTAACTCCATATGTAGCCAGAGAATCAACCTTCATTGACAGCGCCTGGAGCTGTGCTGCAATAGCGGTGGCTGCATCGACTTCCAGAATACCTGCTACCTTCCCAGGCATCATCCTCTGAGTTGGGTTTTGTTGCTCATTTACAGCCATAGTCTCGATAAGATTATAAGCCTCAGTATAGCTTTTAGCCCATAAGGCGCCTCCAGCTGCTGCATCGAGCATGGGCCGAGATTGGGCCCCCAAACCATTATAGAAACCAGTGATCACCATCCAATCGGGCATTCCATGATGTTGACACTTCCTCAACATTTCCTTGTAGCGTTCCCAAGCTTCGCACATAGATTCTGTAGGTTGCTGCGCAAACTGAGTAAGAGCACTCCTCATAGCAGCAGTCTTTGCCATCGGATAAAACTTCACCAGAAACTTTTGCGCAAGATCTTGTCAAGTAGTGATGGACCCAGCTGGTTCAGAATTTAACCAGTCCTTAGCTTTGTCCCTCAGTGAGAATGGGAAAAGCCTCAGCTTGATAGCCTCATCAGTCACGCCATTATACTTGACAGTGCTGCAGATCTCGACAAAATTCCTTATGTGCATGTTGGGGTCTTCAGTCGCAGCTCCTTCAAAAGAAACAGAATTCTGCACCATCTGAATAGTGCCCGACTTGATTTCAAAGGTGTTAGCTTGAATAGCCGGATGAAGAATGCTTGACTGAATGTCATCAATTTTTGGCCGAGAAAAGTCTATAAGAGCTGGATCAGCCTGAACAATACGATCACCCATGATTACTGGTTCTTTCTGCTCAGTTCCTGAATCCAAATCTTCAAAATCTATCTTCTCCGGAATATCAAGAACTTCGTCTGTCTCCTCAGCTGTATCTAAAGTCCTCTTGCGAGTACGAGAACGAGTTTGCATAAACGCTCGCTAAAGTACCTGAAACACAACCGAAAACAATAAGTAACAACTACGTCCTAATCACTGAGTCCTAATGACCAATGATGGTAAGTACATAAACTAAACAAATACGCCGAGTCCCCGGCAGCGGCGCCAAAAACTTGTTAGGGCGAAAACACGCGCTAATATTCACGCAAGTATACGCGTTCGCAAGTAATATAGAATACTTTCTAGTTCGTTCCCACAGAGACTCATACTAATTATTGTTTAATTAAACTCACACACCAATGTATGATTACTTCTCAATGTTAAGACACTAACACTTAGAATTATTAACTAAATATTAACTACAATTAATTACTTAATTAATCACTTAATTAACACTTCAATTTAACAATATTAAAACACTCATGAGATCACAACTTCATTACTACTTCCTTCAATAGTTATTGTTATTACCTTTAGCATGTGACAGTGATGATATTAATCGAATAACACGAAACTGATAAAAGCCAACTTTCATTGTACTAATACCATTCTACCAAGCATCCACAATTAAGATAGAAGTTGAATAGGCATTAATTATGTTGAGTTCCTATATGTCTACAGAAATTGACAACACAACGATTTAAGCACAAGTTATTCCTTTTGATTACACGGGGCAAATAAAACTGTTAGAGTTACCCACTAATCATGCACACCGTACATGAACCTATGCTAGCATGGCAAGTTCTAATTCTCAAGATCCACCGTCGCTTCACAAGAGATTAACACCCTATCTTATATGTTCGCGATGCACCTAAGACGAATACACATAACCAATACTAGATATCATACAATCATCACACACTAAAGTATTAAACAATTAACTAAAGAATTCCATAGTAAATCCATTGCAACCCCATGATCACGATTAGCCCATAATAGCACTTATCGTCATCATGGGTTCGAATGAAATCATGATAAACAAACACAAGAAAATAATAACTAAACTAATTATATTAAATCAGAGTACGTCACAAGAGTAAATAGGTTCAAAGTAAGAAAACTAGCATCCAACGTTATAACGAAACAAGAATCACAAGAAAATATACTTCCTCTTCGTTGCTGTGTGCTAAAACGGTCTTCTTTCTTATCTCCTTCGCTCCTTGCTTAATACCACGATCCAACCTCGTGAAAACGTCTCTAAATCTACTTATATACTAGTCCCATAAAACTCAGATTATATAAAAGTTGGAAGCCAAACAGAAGTAGAAGTCTAAAAAATAATATTTTAATTTCCCGACCCTGCGTGGCCGCTCACCATAGCTGAGCGGCCGCTCAGCTTTCTGCGCGGCCGCTCAGCATTGCTGAGCGGGCGCTCAGGACCCTACTGGAAAAATCCTGAGTTTGCTCCGTTTCTTCGCCGTAATCTGCCCCTTTCTTTCCTCTCGCAATGGTAAACACATGCCAAGGCTTATTCTTGATGATTACTCCTCCGAAATGCAACTAATACCCTGAAATACATAAACACTAGAAAAACGCATCAAATACACAAAATACTTGATTTCAAGGCACCAATTTAAGCCATTTTAAGATGTTCTAAGTGGTATAAAATGCCACTTATCACCTGCTTCACCGCATCTTCTTCAAAATCCACAAATGTGTATCTGAAGCTTCTAGATCAGGTACATAGCTCAGGTGTTATGTTAATTCCTTTTTTGTTGGTCCACCATCATATTGTTCCATTTTTTTGAATGTTCTGTTTTCATGTTTGTAAATATATAATAGTTGATTATGTGAACTCAAATCTCGATTGTTCATCTAAAAATTGTGTTTTTTGAGTTCTTGAGATTTGCTATTGTCTAAATGTGTTTTATTTTCTGTATAGTAATTAGGGCACGAGGAATCGATGAGCTAAAGTTGTCATTAAGCAAATCGTGTGAAATATCTGATGGAGTTGCATTGTGGGAGGGGACAGGTGTTGTCTAGGATGAAGAAGTTAGAGGCATCAAGTTGGTTCTTCCATTTCATTGGAAATTTCAGTCGAACAATATTTGTTAGCAAACATTTCATTAGGTTTTGGATGAATTTAAAACTTTGTAATTTTGATTGATTTGGAAATTTGTTCGTATTGAATTTGAATTTTGGTCAACCGTTCTTAAGTTAATTATGTGTGAAATATTATAATTTTGCATTTAGAATTTGGATTATTAGATGTGGAAAATTAAAAATTGTAATAAATAGATATTTTATGTGCTGGCAAAAACAATAAAATGTGTTACAATATATATGAGAGTGTTTTAGAAAGAAGTGTTACAATAAACTATAAAGATGTTAGCAAAAGATTTGAACTGTTTTATCATCCAATATTACAGTAGCAAATATAATGTTGCAAAAGAATTTATTGTAACATTTTTTTTCGGTGTTACCACACTTTTAATGGTGTTGTAATAAAGTTATTGTTACATCTGCATAGTGTTATCATAGATAGTGAAAGTGTAAGCGTAGGTTGTCTCTTGTAACACTTTTACCGATGTGACCAAAAGTTCAAAAAGTGTTACCATAGACCCCTATTGTAGCACGAGCAAATCCAACACCACTGAATTTTCAAAAAGTGTAACCATAGCCCCATTTTTTGCTTTAGGTAACACTTTTTGGCCATTTTTACACTTTATTTTGGGTGTTGCTAGAGGCCACTGAAGGGAAAAACAAAGAGTTCAAATTTCGACCTTGTAGCAGAATGAGTATGTCCAAATTCATGTGCAGCCACTGATATCACAGTAGATATACATATGTATCTAGCATCAACGAGTGAGAAAACCTGTATACCAAAATAGGGAAAAAAATATACAATTATATAATGACAGGATTCAGGTGGTATAAGACTGTTAAAAATGTACAATTCAGTTCCAAATTAACAGAATTGAAGTTAAAATGCTCATTGAAGGGGAATATCCGAAGAGTGTGTCACTTAAAAGACTTATAATTTCGTAGTTGCTACCAAACAAATTCAAAAATCGGGAGAATTCCCAAAGAAGCACCTGAACAGAAGTCAAAACAATTGTATAGGACCGCCATTAGGGCCATAAAGTCAACATTCAACCAAAATTCGAAAAAAGAAAGAAATGGTTTTGCTGCTAACCAAAGTTACTCCAAAAAGAGTAGTGAGACTAAAACCAGTCCCCACCGAAAACCAGACCCTCAGGTACCTGAGTAACAGTGGTCACTATAAAATAAAACCACTTAAATTTAATACCACTAGCAAAAGATCGAACAAATCTAAATTTTTAGTTTTTTCACAATAGAAAAACAAATATTCACTAGCAACTAACCTAAAAGATGAAACTTTTATTCTTTTCAAATCAAAATACTAACACTAACAGTAAAAACAAAGAAAAAAAATAGTGAAATTGGAAATGCAATTGGGTATAAACCTGGAATATCTTCTTCTAAAATGGAATAATGGGTCATTTAAAGCTGATGATTTTAAGTCACAGTACCTGTTAAAGTTGCAATTTTGATCAAGAACTCATATACCCACTTCCATAACACCGAGGGAGAGAGGGGGGAGGGAGAGAGAGTACACAGAGAGATAGGGGGAATAGAGAGAGAGAGATGGAGATAGAGAGGGGGGAGAGGGAGAGAGTGTACATAGAGAGGGGGAGAGAGAGAGAGAGAGAATACATCGATGATTTGTTGCTCAAGGTGGGCAGCCAAGAGTTCTTCTTGAGTTTGAGTAGTCATTTTGAGATACACTAATAACCCAGCCACAAGGCAAATAGATCCTTGTTCAAGCATGAACAGCAAATTAGGGTTTAGAATTAAAATATCCCCAATTTAAAATTAAATGAAACTAAGAATTCGAGTTTTGTAGCTTACTTATGTACCAATTCGAGCTTTATATCTTCTAACAAATTGAAAGATTTAAGACTTGGGAGGGGGAGGGATAGAGAGGGAGGGAGAGAGAGGTGGGTGTGGGGGTAGGGGTGGGGGTGGGACGAGAGAGAGTGAAAATTTTATTTTTAATTTAGCTTCTGAAAATGGGGGGGAATTGGTAAAGGAGGGATGCATCTTAAAATATTTCGTTAAGGGGAAAAATTTGAAGGAGCGGGCCCTGATTTTTTTTGGTAATTTTAGACATCAGATATTAAATAACCGATGTCTTCAAATAACATAGACATCAGAAAAACACGGGATGATGTTGTTGCTTCTATTAACATCAGTGGCAACATCAAGCGATGTCTAATGTATGATGTCTATTCAACTTTTTCTTGTAGTGATGCTTTTATTAACTACAAAACAACACAAGTATGCTTATTTGATCGTGCAATGAGTGAGGTCCACAAAAGACTTATACAATAGTACCCCATGTAGCGAGAGTTAGGTTAGTGGATCCCAGACCATAAAAGCCTTAGGTTACTAGGCAAAAAGTCCCCTAGGAACTTAATAGGTCGAGTACTAAAGAGCCCACTCGTGATCAATTATACATAACACTTATTCCTTTTTTTCTTTTTTTTCTTTTTTCATTTTTTTTCATTTTTTTTCACAATTTCTGAATGAGTGTGTTTCGCTCCATCTCATTCAACCCTAGACTACTCATAAAAAATATGATCCGACTACTAGCCATTTGACACCTAGCCACACAACTAGCACTAAAATCTAATTTCTCCAATTTTTAAATACCCATGTCTTTTATTATTAAGAGAATAACCTAAATTCTAAATATAAATAAGCGAATAAACCTTGACAATTCAAATAAACCATGATCATGATCTAGCACTCTAGCAACCTATAAGACTTAGTGAAACACAAGTGTCTCTAGCATGCAAATCAATCCAATAAGACTCAACATCACTAAATACGAGATCACTTCACTAGCATCAATATCGTAAGTCAATCAGAAAAATTATCTAAGGGATCATGTTATAATTCAAATGCATGCAACTACATGGACAAAATATCATAAAAACTACCAAAATAAAAAAAACTACATGGCAAAATATGCAAACTATATGAACTAAACTATCATGAACATGCAAACTATATGAGACTCACACAAACATATTCCTTCAACTACTACCCCCAAACTTAAAATATTCAATGTCCTGAGTGAAGGTAATAGTACGGAATGAGGCATACCTATTCTGAATCAGAATCCTCACCCTCACAGGTTGGAGTGTCAGGTGTGTCAGGAGGCGGATACACGGAGTCCTCACCTAATACTAGCCACTGTATGTCAACTCCGGTGGCTCTAAATGTATTCCCAAGTGCCTGGGTGAGATCCTGTGCAAAACGACTATGGATGTCGTGCATCGCATCCATCCTCCTCGCAAGACGCCTATACTGCGTCGAGCTCTTCTTTGATAATTTCTTCAAGTGCGACGACTCTACCTCCTCACCCAATTGAGCTCTCCAACCCGCTTCACGGGCAAACTTAGAACCACCGGCATAATACTGATTATAGGGCCGCTTGCATGGAAGCATATCAAATGAATAACCCAACCTCTTAGGATCGGGCTTACCCCCATACCACTCCACCATGTGCAATATAATCAAACTATCAATGGCAGCACTAGGGAGCTGAAGTTATTCATGTTTGGCCCAACGAACACGAGCTGCCAAACACAGCCTCGTCACTATGGACGTGTAAGGTATAGAACCTGTAGTTCTCCCTCTCAAAAATCGCAGAATACCATGGTGAATAATCCTGCTAATGTCCACATAATCCCCCTTCAGAATACCCCATAAGAATCGTACTTACTCTATGTTAACCTCATGCATATGAGACGTTGGCAGAATATTGGCACAAATAAAGGCATTCCAAGCACGGGAAAATCTGTTCATACAAGAATCAGGGAATGTGGCATAATCAGTTGTGCCCCGCTTGAATTTCCACTGAGTCTTAGGCACACAAAGAGTAGCAAAAATCAAATCCAAGTCAAAATCCTCCGGAGTCTTATCATTCCAAATAGTTTGACCGGCCTTTTTCGCTGGCTGATTAATTACCCTCCTTATCGCTCCAACACTATACTCCACCTTCATCCCCCTAACCATCGTGGAACCATTCTGCTCCTCCCTTGCATTAGCATAAAACTCTCACACAACACTCATAAGCACAGCAGCTGGTGCCTCGCAAAAAGGAACCCAGCCCATCTCCAAGATCATCTCCAAAAGCTTACCATCGTTCCCAGATGGCAGGAACCCTCTCTCCTTAACAATAGGCTATGCAAGAAGCCTCGTGTACTCCTCCCCAGCCTCAGGAGTAGAAAACCCGGGCCTCACACCACTCATAGTTGAAGAATCGGTGGCGCTGCTATCGACTTGAGTTCTTTGTCTCCTAGGTGCCATGGAAATTGATTAGAGAGAATAAGAGTTGTATTTGAGAGAGAATTTATGTTTGAGAGTTTGTGAATTGGTGAAGAAGTTTGTGTATGGGGTGTATGTATATATAGGTGGTGAAAAGAGAATTAGATATGGAATATAAGTGGAATTTGATTATGGGAATAATGGTAGTAATTGGGTTGATTTGGAGAGGGAATTATAGGATATGGGAGAGTAAAATTCGATTAAGAATTGATATTGGGACAAAATTCCCGTTTCCCCCCCCCTTAAACTGCCTATTATTTTTTTCCAAAGTCAGGACACGGAGCGGCCACGCGCTACTTCTGCCAAACCTGCGTGGCCGCGCGCTGTAACAGCACGGGCGCGCGGTGTTTCTGTGTAAATGGCGCGGCCGCGTGCTGGGAAAGCGCGGGCGTGCCACGCTTCTATAGTTAGACCTGTATTTTTCCAATTTTTTGATTTTTTTGTGATTTTCTCTTTTCTTCTTGCTTCCTCTACTTACTATTGTACAAAAAACTTAGGTTGCCTCCAAGAAGCGCTTCTTTTACATCGCTAGCTCGACGTAGAATCTTGAGATCAAGTGGATATTAAAACGACACTAACCACCTTGCTGGTTGCCGTGTCACCATAATAATCTTCAAACGTTGACCATTTACCTTGAATGCTTGGCCCAGATCATTCTCAAAAATTTCCACCGCTCCATGTGGAAACACAGTTTTGATAATGAAGGGTGTAATATATAATAGATGATGTCAAAGATTACTGAAGCTGAAAATGTCATTAGAAATCAGTTAAGCTTGGGACCAACCCTAAGTAAGTTGTATTGTTATCAAAATTTGTATTCTGTACTTGTAACACTTAAAGTCTGTAAAAATGCAAAGGAGCGGACTGGAGTCTTTTTCCTAAAACAATATCAAGCCTAAGGATTCTATCTGGAAGAAGATCAAGAAGATCATGCCTCAGAAGGATTTTGAAGAAGCTTGGAGTTGAATAAATCTGTTTGGAGAAAAATGTTCTAAGTCAAGATCTCTACAAGTCACAGATTTAATGTTATAGAGAAGTCATTCGAGAACTCCAGAATGACTTATCGAGAAGTCATTCAAACTCCAGAGAGTATCGACAAATAAGCAATATCTACTCGACGGATGAGATATATATATCCACTCGATGGATGAATAACATCTACTTGACGGATGAGCAATATCTACTCGATGGATAAGTTATACATCTACTCGACGGATGAGCAACATCTACGCAACGGATAAGCAATATCCACCGGGAGTAGAGAAGTCAGGAAAGTTACTCGAGAACTCAAAAAGATATCGACAAGTCATTCCTTCACTAAAGAACTCAGAGATATCTACAAGTCAAAAGAAGTTATGAAGACTAGAGATCTCGATGAGCTGAAGACTTCTACAAGCCAAACTCATTATTGAGTACAGACATCTCGATAAGCCTTTATACTTGTCAAGAATATCAAGTGTTAAAATGAATCAAACTAGAAATCTCGAAGTGCAGTCTCAAAGTACAAAATTGCAGATCAGTTTAATATCCAAGATAAACAATCAACAAACAATCCAACAGCTGGATTGAAAAGTCTACAAAAAGCAGCTTGAAGAGTGTGCAAGATCAATGGGAAAGATTAACTGACAGAGGAAGATTAAAGTAAACACAGGATGATAAAGATATGCTAAGCCAGAAATAGAAGATTTGCTTTTCTATAAATAGAAATGACAAGTGACAGTTTAAAAAAGCTAATAGCATGTCTATTATCCACTGTGTAAACCAGCAATTAACTGAGCTATAAACTTAACACTGGTCCTCTAGTTAGAGGTAACAAATTAGATAAAAATTCTTGTAACACTCTCGAGAAGAAGCTGAGCTCTTTAACTTAGAAGAGCTTAGAAAATTTGTAGCAAAGCATCTTAATTTTTAATATAAAAATTAAGTGAGTTTTGAAGATCTGTGTTCTTTATTTTATGCAAGGTTAATTTCTGCATAAACACTTTTCTATACAAGATTTAATTTACTTTGTTCAACCATTATCTCTCAAGAAAAGCCTAAAAACAGAAAAACATATTCACCCCACTTGTGTGTGATTCATTACCTAACAAGTGGTATCAGAGCAAAATCTAAAAGAAAATAGATTCAAGATCTTGGAAGAATTAATACACAGAAAATCAGTAGCATCAAAATTCCCACCTTTGACAAAGCTAATTACACTCTTTGGAAAAAGAAAATGATGTTGTTTATCAAGATGACCAATCCACTCTACACTCAAATATTCAAGAATGGACCCTTCATTCCTATGGTAATGGTTGAGGAATCTACAGATGGAGATATTGTCATAGCAGCTCATTATGCTCCAAAAGATCCTGTTGAGTATACTGATCCTGAAAAGGAGAAGGTATCCTTGGATAACAGTTTACAATTGATATTGATTGAGTCACTTGACAATGTGATATACAACAACATAGTCAACTGTGACACTGCTAAGCAAATATGGGAGAAGATTGAAATACTCTGTGAAGGAACCGAGGAAGTTAGATCTAATCAAAGAAGGATACTTATTTCACAGTATGAGGGTTTCATGGCTAAGCCCAAGGAAAGCATTACTGAAGTGTTTGAAAGATTTAATAAGCTAATAAATGACTTGTAGCTTCATGACAAGTTTTATGAAGCAGAAGAAGTGAATCTAAAGTTCTTGCTTACTCTTCCTAATCATTTGGAACAGAAAATATCAGCAATCAGGGAAGGGAGAGACTTGAGTAGAATAACTCTGAAAGTTCTATATGGAATTCTCAAAACCTATGAACTTGAGATGATTCAAAGGCAATCTTTGAGATCTGGGCAAGGACATGTTATAGATGGTTCAAGTGCTTTAATAGTAAATGAAGGTCAAGCATCTAATGATAAACTAAGATCTCATATTTCAGTTGCCTCAACAAGCGAGCAAACACTACAAGAAAAAAGCTAATAGACATCGGTTTTTGGCCGATGTCTTTGTGTTTTTTGACTGATGTCTTAATCACCGATGTCTATTCTAGACATCGGTCAAAAACCGATGTATGTACTAACATAAACATCAGTTTTTAGCAATTTTCTGATGTCCGAGATCCTATTTTTTACAAAATGTGTTAAACTATATTATTTTTATATGATAATTACATCAAGTATAAGCCATTGAACAATTGATAACACAACAAAAAAAAGGTTTAGACATCAGTTTTTATATCAGTTTTGATGTCTAAGAATACCTTAAACATCGCCTAAAAATGATGTCTTTAAGCTGTTAGACATCGATTTTTAAAAAAAACTGATGTCCAAAGATATATTAGACATCGGTTTTGGGCGATGTCTATTGACTTAAAGAAATCGTTTTTTAAAAAATAAAACCGATGTGTTATTGCATCTTAGACATCACTTTTAGGTGATGTCTTTTTCTATATAGACATCAGTTTTGTTTATAAAAAACGATATTGATTAAGGTGTTAGACATCGATTTTAGACGATGTCTATGTGAATAAAGACATCGATTTTATTATTTTAAAACTGATTTATATGTACTGTTTAGACATCATTTTTGCCTGATGTCTATACCTATTTTCAACATCATCATTTTATTTATAGAAGTGATGTATATTATATTTGTAGACATCGCTTTTGCAATGAAAAAATTGATGTTAATAAAAGTTTTAGACATCAGTTTTACAAAAAATATGATGTGGATGTTACCAATAGACATTACTTTTCAAGGCATCATAAATAAAACTAATGTCTATATACGCAAACACAAAATTTTAAAATTGCACGGGCATTTACAATATCCGCAATCTGGCCATAAATACCATTTAGAACATACATCCAACAAATATCTATCCGCAAAATTGACATCATCAATCTGGATAACCAACATCTACCAATCCGCAAAACAAACATCTACCAATCCGCAAAACCAACTCCTAAATAACTACATGCACTAGCTAGTCCACAACCATAATATCAAATGTTCAGATCTATATAACCTGTCCAAAACCAAAGTAGCACTAGAAACTGTTCTGATGTGCTCTTGGATATATTCGAGAGCTTCAACACGTACTTCATCAAGTTGCTCCTCGGTGTAACACATGTGAGTCTTATGTAGCCACTGAAAAATTCAAAAAAACTTTATTTTTATAAAATGAAAAGTGGACCTTTATATAATCCCAATGCCAAAACAAGGATGCACACATTTGTAGTAAAAGTTAATCTAGTGTCGTTGATGATTTCTTTCACGTAGCACATGACTACATAAGCGCATTCCGTGCCACCAGGTTGCTTAGGAAACCTTTGTTCCAAAGCAAAAAATTACAACTAAACTAAACTACTTATTAACCATAATTATGAAAGCACAAAAAGCGCTTACACTTAGAAATTTTGCTTTGGATGGCTTGTGATTTCCCCTACCAGTTTTAGAATTAAAACTTTTCAATGCCCTGCATCATTTAAATACACTGATATAAGACCACAGATTATCAAAAGTTCTCATCAAATATTGCAGGAAAAACAAAATTACCTCGATAATGCCTTTTCTAGATCTGGAAACTATACTGGGTGAGGGAGAGGATTAAGAAAATATATTTCACCTTCCCAAATAATGGCCAAAATCCATTGCATGCTGTTTTTATTAAAAAACATGTCAAAGAAAAGTTTCACCCATTATATACTAGTTTAGGTACTGTTCAGCTTTTTAATATCACAAAGTAAGAACTTACTTCTGATTGTGCGGCAAGAAGAATAGTCGATCCGGGTTACCCTCTTTCAACCGGTTCATGATGTAAGTTTCAAATTCTGTATTCAAGTAATAAGTGGATCCTGGATCAATGAAAGCAAACTTCTCCGCCAATTCTGGCCGTTCACTCATCTCAGAATGCAAGTACCTACCAAAAGACATAATTAAACAAACCTGAACCGCAAAATTACTGAAATTGAAAAAAGGAAAAAAAAAGAAACTTACATCATGTAAGATGCAAGTATAGCTTGCCCTAGCATTTCAAACTCCAACACCGCCTGAACATTCTCATGTAACAAGTAAATTACTTTCTCATGTCCAAACACTTCTTTTTCGCATTTAATTTGTATTGAAACCCCAGTAGTCTTCATCCATGTAACAACATGCTTATAGAGTAATTTAAAGCCTTTTGGCACTATTGCACTTGGCTTTCCTTTCAAAAAATCCGACTTCAAATTATTCAAATCTAGACCTGGCTTTTTACCTGGCCGATTCCTTTCTTTTTTCTTAATCTGTAGACAATTAAACTACCAAAATTTGAAATCCCGACAAAAGCATTTTTTAATTTTAAAATCCAGACAACAATTTAAATATCCTCATACCACTGGAGTTGTGTAGCTGATTAGTCCTTCAGGCCATGCTAAAAAGGAGCCAAGTGCATCGCAGACTGTCACCATTTAGCCATGTACCGGCACCGAAAGCAACGCATCTGGTTTGAGTAGCCCATCGACAGATACACACTTATGTCCAAGTGGTATATCGATTCCATGCACTTTTTCTTTATCCTTGCCAGGGTACACCATGAAAGGAATATGTCCTAAGTCCAATCATGTATGAGGATTTAGGAATAACTTTTATGTAATCTGTTTTGATTTCATTGATATTAATAAAAGACTTGTTTTGTTTTTATTACGGGCTCTATCTATTTAAGTGTTTAAATAAGATATACCATAGTTTAGAGTAAAGCTTTTTATGGATTATGATGAGATCATAATAGTGAGACCTAAAAAGATGATAACTCTAAACTTAAATAGTTCCTGGTCGTAGGATTACTAACTGGTAATTAATAATCCGCAGAGATCGGTACATACTATGCTTGCTTCATTATGAAGGATGTCTGTTCTCATAGACATTTGTGTGGTGACACTATAGCTAGTATGTAGGTGCTTATTATAGAATAAGTTCACCGAACATGACTCGCACAGCTGAACAACTGATGGAGTTCACTCACGTGTCAGCAGTTGTTCACATAGTGATAGTTGTACAAGTATCCTTAGACTTGAGGTCATCATAGTCATCTTGTGTACACTGAACTATGCTTTGGTTTAGTTCTTAGTCTCCAGGGACAATTATTAGGGCTCTACTGGGTATAGCAATTTGTACACGAAGATAGTGTATGATCAATAAAGGATCTACCCCTTCCAGTGAAGGAAGCGAATGTTCAAGGCTGATCCACTTATGCTAGTTCAGGAATATCTGGCCAGAGTGAATGAAATTAGAAAGGAGTTTCTAATTTGCATAGAACTAAGCATAGCAAATGGTAAGCAAGTGATTGAATTAGATAGGCTTGACACGAGATCCATGCCTTATATTTAATCGGGACATTGTAGGGTATAAGGAGTTTATTGTACGGTAACTATTCACTAAATAGGTTCTTGGTATTCTAAGCAGTGAATTCGTATTATCCGGATAGTCGCGATATGCTGAGAAGTATCCCTCACGATGTAGAATAAATGTGATTAATTAATTAATCATATTTAACAAATTAGAGAATTTATATAAATAATGATAAAATAGTTTTATTATTATTTATTTCTACTACCGGCTTAATATTGAACCTACAGGGTCACACCATAAAAAGAGAATGATTTAATGGTGGAGGAATTAATTAATAATGGCTAATAATTATTTATTTGTGAAATAAATAATTAATTGGCAAATTTAATAATTGATTAAATGAGATTTAATTGATTATAAATTAATTAAGAAAAGTTCTTAATATTATTAATTAAGGATTTAATTTTTGGAAATTAAATCAAGAGAGAGAATTATTTCTAAAGTGTTTAGAAAAAGGATTAATAATTAAAAGGTGTTTTAATTATTAATGAGAATAATAAATGGGATAATAATAATAATATTTATGGGAAAATTTCAGCTGAAAATTTTGCCTATAAATACACTATTATAGACCCTATTTTTATTCGAACCCCAAAAAAACCCAAAAAGTTTGGAAAACCCAATTCTCTCCACCTCCTTCCTCCTCCTTAACATCGTTTTCTTGGTGGATACCGGTGGAGTGCTTCACACTTGAGGAGCAACTGCTAAGAATCTCTGATCGTTGTCTCCGAATTATTTTAAAGGTTAGATTCGATCCCTATGTTTTTACCACGATTTATATGCTTTTATTTGGATTTTATATGTGTAAAAGTGTTTTGCCATGCCCCGCTGCGATTAAAATCCAACACACCATACCAAAAGCGACCTTGTAGTCTATCGTGTTGACATATAGCTCACCCGATCTCTGCCCCTAATACATACAAAAAACAACCAAACATAAATATGAAATATAAAGTACCAAGTTGAAAAGAAATCATTACCTGCATAATAATAATTAAAAAAATACTAAGTTATTGATAAATTACCAAAACTCCAAGAGGTGCAAGTGTTGGAACACATTCATCAACATCGTCATCATCATCACTGCAGGCCACTACAAATGCTTTTTCTAGCTGATGACTTGCCTTTTCCGACATGATTGGGGAGTGAAGAGTGATCCCTGAAGCCATCATTGCCTTCAACTCAGCAATCTCTACCTCAAGAGCCTGCGTCTTTTTATCGACCTTTTCATCTCTTTCTCGATCACGAGCCAACAACTCTTTCTTCTTGATTCAAATCTTTTTCTCTCTAGGCAGCTTAAAGTACTATTTTGGAGTTACGTACACTCCAACAGCCCGAACCCTTCCTGAATGTTTACGACTGTCCAAAACTGTAGTCAGAACGTCTTCACCTCCAGAAAATTCTATTTCACCCTTCTCTTTTTTTTTCCAACAGAGCATTCTATTGATATTATAAAAAATTACAGAAGTATTAACAACCATGTCGATAATTAAAAAACAATACTAAGCATAACATAATGATATAATAGCCATGTCGATAATTAAAAAATAATACGAAGCATACCATGATGATACAACAACCATGTCGATAATTAAAAAACAATACTAAGTATGAAAATAATTAAAAAAATCCAATAAGATTAACATAATCATAAAACAGCCATGCCAATAATTAAAAAACAATACTATGTATGAAAATAATTAAAAAATCCAACATGATTAACATAATCATAAAACAGCCATGCCGATAATTAAAAAACAATACTAACTATGAAAATAATTAAAAAAATCCAACAGGATTAACATGATGATAAAACAACCATGTCGATAATTAAAAAACAATACTAAGTATGAAAATAATTAAATAAATCCAACAGGATTAACATAATCATAAAATAGCCATGCCGATAATTAAAAAACAATACTAAGTATGAAAATAATTAAAATAATCCAACAGGATTAACGTAATCATAAAACATCCATGTCGATAATTAAAAAAAATACTAAGTATGAAAATAATTAAAAAAATCCAACAAGATTAACATAATCATAAAACAGCCATGCCGATAATTAAAAAACAATACTAAGTATGAAAATAATTAAAAAAATCCAACAGGATTAACATAATCATAAAACAGCCATGTCGATAATTAAAAAACAATACTAAGTATGAAAATAATTAAAAAAAACCCAACAGGATTAACATAATCATACATGAACACTTACAATTTTTTCGCATACAGCAGCCAGGTCTTCATCGACATATTCGACCTCTTCGCCATTTTTCCGCTTCCGAGCTTTTTGCCAAAAAATTGCTCTATCGGGTTCTTCTTCCGGATGCAACTTTCCTTTTTTATCTGTTCAAAATGTGCAGCAAAATATTAAAAATGCAATTTTTTTAATTAGACAGTAATGACGTTGTTCTTACTTCGTCTTCCTTTAGACCAATATAGCCCTTTCTAGACAAGCGATGGTGATATTTTCTCTGCGAAACCCTTTCACTCTGCGCTTCATGAATTTCCTACAAACAAATTTATAGAATTACATAAAATGATGTACAAAATTAACAGGAAAGGGAAAAATAGTTGGAGAATTACAAAAGTCCAAGAAAATAAAATATACCGTCCAACTAGGATCAGTCCTTTGCTTCACAAAATTCTTCCATGTTGACTTACTGACCAAAGCATATCTCTTTGGTGGCTTATTCAATTTCTTCTTGTCTCCAATAAACGGAAGCACAAACTTCCTCGTCAAATCGTTTTAAATTTTTGCCATTTAGAGATCGCAGACTTTAGGACAATGTCCTCACAGTGTGGCCCAACTTTGAATGTTGACTGATAAAAAACACAAGGAATAATAACAATTTAAATTAAGAAATTAACAGAAGAAGTGCAAAAAAATTGAAGGTGTTGTGGAGTACCTGAATATCTATCCAAATCTTTGATTTTATTTCAGGATCTACACTTGTCCAATTAACAATATCAATTGGAATTATAGTCCTGGACAACATACCGATATAGGACTGCAGTCGGGCCCTAATTTCCTTGTTAGGAATTCCCCAGTGATCACATGTGACTTTAAATTTTTCCCCACGCGCTTTCTTCACAATTACTTTGTGCATTGCGCATACCCCTCGAGTACCTCCAGAACATCTTGTCACTGCACCAGTTGAGGTAACTGCAGGTTGCTCGGACTCCTCCAGTTCAGGTTATGATGCCTCGGGTTCATGATTATCACAAGTACTAGATGCTCTAAACTTGGGTTCTGATGCATTTTCTGAGCCTGCCTTTGCTGATTTCTTTTGCTTTTTCGGTGCCATTTATCTCGTCTTCCTTCAATCTGGACAAGCTATCAAAATTAAAACAGGTACACAATTATGCTATAATTCCACAATATTATGCAAAATTTAAGGCTAATTATTATGAAAAATACCTAGAATTCTAACATAACTTCAAGGCTAATTATTATGAAAAATACCTAAAATTTAAGGCTAATTATTATGAAAAAACAAAATAATTATAACATTAAACTAAAATAAAAATCAAAACATTATAATGAAACAAAGTGCAAGTACAAGTCATTATAATCAGGGAGCCAAAAAGGTGCAAATACACATAATTCTATCACATAATACAATAATTATAACTAGAAAGTGTAATCAGGGAGCCAAAAAAGAGAGTTCATTGAAATTTAATTTTAATACAACTAATTAAACAAGTACAAGTCATAATAATTATAATTCTATGACATTTTCACCCAAATACCCTCTACATTTTGTCTTTTATTGCTAACACTTGCAGCATTATCATCACAAGTAGTAGGATCACACATAGGGATATCATAACAGAATGGGGGAGGATTCTAGGAGGTCTCTTCTTCCACATATTCATTGTACACATCATGATAATCTCGAGTTGTTGACGATAACACAACTGACCAATTCGCATCACATGGATCCTCAATATAAAAGACTTGGCTGACTTGGTCAATAGAGGCAAATTTGTCCTGTTTGTGGCCTGGTCGATTGAAGTTCACGAGCGTAAAACCAAGATCATCAGACTTGACTCCTCTATCAGTGGCTGCCCATGTACAAAAAAATAAAGGGGCCTTGAATGTGTGGTAATCTAACTCCCAGATTTCTTGTACAATCCCATAGAATGTTAACTCACACTCTACGGGATTTACATCCTTAGCACTAGACACTTGGACTGTCCTATCAACTAATAAAACACCACTATTTTGAAATACCCTAGCATTATCTCGCTCCTTCATATGGTAACGGACCCCGTCAACAATATAGCCTTCGTACGTTAGCACTGAAAATGAAGGCTTTCCAGCCAACCATCTAATTGTTTCAGACACGGCTTCAGAATGTTCCCTCATTTCTATACTTACCTACAAGTAAAGTAAGGATGCATAAAAGTTAATTTCAATTAAATGCACGACTTGCATAAATTTGTAATAAAATAAAAAAAGAATATAAACTAACTTTTTGTTGAAACCAATTCGGAAATTGTCAATTGTGCTCTCCCAAAAGCCACTGTACACTCTTCTTTTTTCCTTGGTAAATTCTTTCCAAGTGTTCCTTATGCAATCTGAAAATATTGTAAGTACATAGAATGAGCCACCTACTAAAAATAACTAATACACTTATAAATATACTTATAAATATTTTACTTACCGAATGTATGGTTCCACTTCAGGATTATTAAGAAGGACAGCGAGATGTGCCTCATCTCATTCTTTTTTGGCAACAGACTTCATTGTCACACGACCTACTGGACCGGAAAACTTGTCATTATCTTTCTGAAGACCTGCAGTTCTACTACTCTCGCTAAAGAACTCCGTGCAAAACTCGGCTGATTCTTCCTTTAGATAGCCTTCAGTTATACAACTTTTTGGATAAAATCGGTTTCAGACATAGCTCTTTAATATTTTATTAAATCTTTCAAATGGAAACATCCATCTATAAAAAACTAGTCCGCATAATCATAATTCCCGTACTAAATGGACTGTGAGATGTACCATAACATCGAAAAAGGATGGAGGGAATATTTTTTCCAACTCGCATAAGGTCAAAATCAAATCTGCTTGGAGTTTACTCAATTTTGACACATCTATGACTTTGTTGCACAAGGAGTTGAAAAAAAAGCACAATCTTATTATACTTACCCTAACCTTTTTTGGAAGCACAGAACGAATACAAACCGGTAGTAACTACTGGAGTCGGATATGGCAGTCGTGCGACTTCAGCCCATACAACTTCATATCAATCAGTGATACACAGTTTCTGATATTTGACGCATGTCCATATGGAAGTTTCATATTGGACAATGATGTCAACATAGTTTTTTTTCTTTTTTAGACAAAGTAAAAGGGGAAGGAGGTAAGTATGTCCTCTTTTCACCTATTTCAGGAGCTAAATCAGTCCTTACACCCATATCAATCATATCAAGATGAGAGGCAACACTGTCCTTAGTCTTGTATTTCATATTAAGTAGTGTCCCAATTATATTATCACACACATTCTTCTCGATGTGCATAACATCTAAACAATGACGCACGTGGTGAAATTTCCAATATTCCAATTCAAAGAAAATTGATTTCTTTTTCCATTCATACTCTACCTTTTTCGCCTTCCCCCCTCCCAAAACTAAATTTAAGTTGCTACTGTTGCATTAACACTTCATCTCCTCTGAGTGGCTCAGGTGCGTAACCAAGTTCTTGTTGTCCATCAAATGCTATCTGATGCCTCCTATAAGGATGATGCTCATCTAAATACCGACGATGGACTAGATAACACATTTTCCTACTATGACTTAAATATCTAGCGACAATGTTATCACCACATACTGGACAAGCCTTATACCCCTTATTTATGCAGCCTGACAAATTTCTGTATCCTGGGAAGTCGTTTACTGTCCACATCAGAACTGCCTTTAAAGTGAAGAAAGATTTGCTATGTGCATCATACACATTTGGTTCCCCTTCCTCCCACAATTTTTTAAAATCATCGATCATTGGTTGTAGATATATGTCAATGTTATTTCCAGGCTCATACGTGCCATAAATCAATATCGATAACATCATAAACTTCCTCTTCATGCATAACCATGGAGGAAGATTATACATTACTAACATGACCGGCCAACAGTTATACCGATTGTTTAATCCATTATTGTGTGGATTTATACCATCGACCGCTAATCCTAAGCGTATATTTCTAGCCTCGCTACCGAACTCGGACCACCTACAATCTACATTTCTCCAACCAGGAGAATCAGATGGATGATGCATCTTTCCATCTTTAGATCGATTCTCCGCATGCCAACTCATTAATTTAGCAGTAGCAGCAGATTTAAACAGTCATTTAAATCTAGGGATTATCGGAAAACACCACATCACTTTGGCTGGAACATTAACCCTAACTTTACCATCTTTCCCAATTTTCCAGCGAGAAAGATGGCATTTGGGACACTCAGATAAAGACTCGGCAGATGGTCCCCTGTATAACACGCAGTCATTTGGACAAGCGTGGATTTTGACATACTCAAGTCCTAAATCAGTTAAGGTTTTCTTAGCTTCATACATACTACCCGGAAGCACATGCTCTTTAGGAAGAAAAGAGCAAACAGATTCAAGAAGATCGGTAAAGGCTTTATCACTAACTCCAAATCTAGCCTTCCAATTATGTAATTTGAGGACTGACTCTAGTTTAGTGCACTCGTTTCCCTCAAAAAGAGGTTGTTCCGCATCAGCAACATACCTCTTAAAGTCATCAGATTCATTACCCCAATCTTCATCATCATTATATATTCCTTGACATACATTATATATTTCTGAATGGGGTGTGGGCTTTTTAGCAGGACAAGTACTACCAACTGATGACTTAGTACTACTAGCAACCCCTTCTCCATGCCAAATCCAATCCAAATATCCTAAACTAAAACCAGATTCATAAAGATGACCCCTGATTATCTTGACAGTAAATTTTTTGAAGTTAACGCAGCGTGCACAAGGGCATGGTATTTTTTTTGGGTTTTTAGCATTTTCCTCGGCAAATATCAAGAAATTTTTGACACCAATCTCATATTGCAAAGAATCCCTATCGACTTTTATCCAAGACTTGTCCATATAAAACCACCTGGTATATCATTAAAATTTCAGTCTTATAACTTATATGATTAATATTATTTATTATATTCCTACTGTTTTTTCGTACCACTATCTAAAATAAAACAAGTAAAACATAAATATCAAACATAAATTAGGATAACAATTGACAAAATTGTTATCAATGTTTTTGTACCACTATCCTAATTTATTGCTAACAGAACAACAGCGAAAAACATAGAGATACAATTAAAATACAATCATCCTATAAGTAATTACAGATGTCAAAACAGAGAGATACAATTAAGCATAATTAAAATTAAACAAATGTAAAATCAAAACCAAAATTTACAAGCAACAAGATAATTACAGAGCAACATCCACCTAGTATAAATTAGGGTTTCAATTATAAATACCCCCAATTTTCAAATCTAGGGTTTCAATTTAAAAAACACACAATTTTCAAATCCAGGGTTTTTAAAATTCTAAATTAATGGATAACATGCAGGGTAATTCAAGTTTATAAAATGAAAAAGGAAGAGAAATAAACCTAATTTGAGTGCAAATGTGAGAGTACAACGAGTGAGCGCAGTTGCTTTGGTTGAGTAGATTGCAGCAGCGGCGAGAGGTCGGAGTGAGTATGACCGAGACCACGGCAAAACAACGGCGAGACTCCGGTGAGAGTTTGAGAGCGAGAGAGAGAGAGAGAGAGAGAGAGAGAGAGAGAGAGAGTTTGTGTGTTTTAGGGAGAGGTTGAGACGGACGAGAGAGAGATGGTGAGAGAGATGGTGAGTGAGAGAGAGGGAGAGAGAGAGGGAGAGAGAGTTTGGGTGGGAGAGAACCGGTGACGGGGGAGGGAGAGAGAGTTTGAGAGAGATTGACGAGGGAGAGAGAGTTTGAGAGAGAGAGGGCGTTTTTAGTTTTTAGTTTTTAGTTTAGATTTTTTTAGTTAATTTGTCTGAAGAGAGGGAGAGTGAATTCGTTAAGGGGAAAATTGGCTAAGGGGGGAAAGAAAGGGGAGTTTTTCCGCGTTCATTTTTTTTCAAAATATAGACATCATTTCTAAATAAAGCGATGTTTATTAACAACATAGACATCACATTTTTGCGGGATGATGTCTATAACATTTTAGACATCGGTGGTACATTCGACCGATGTCTAACATATGATGTCTATTCAACTTTTTCTTGTAGTGAAAGAGCAATTGATTCACAGGAGCAAGTCATACTAGAATTGGAAAAGGATGAGTTATATACTCTTTAAGAACTGGATGAGCTAGATCAGTCAATGACATATCTGGCTAGAAAATTCTCTAACATTAAAGTAAGGAAGCAAAGATTCTTCAAAAGTAAAGGACAGACAGCTGGAAAGAGAAAGGGAAGTATAATTCAGATAGCAAGAGTGGTTACAAAACTGGATCTATTGACAGATCTAATATAAGGTGCTTCAGCTGTGATGAACTAGGCCACTTTGCTACAGAATGTAGGAAACCCAAGAAGGCAAAGAAAGATAAGGCTTATCTTGAACTGGAAGCAAAGTATGAAGCTCTTCTGAAGAAACAGCAAAGCAAAGCTTTGCAGAAGGTAAAAGTTGGGATGACTTTGAAAATGATGAAGATGAAGAACTTGGAAACTATGCCTTCATGGCCTTGGAGCAGGGAGAATCATCCTCATCTAAATCACAAGTACCAACTCCTACCTCCACTGATTAAAATGTGAATCAATATAAGGAAACTGTTGAAAAGATGAGCACAAAAATGTTTCACATTCATACAAGAATGGTTGTTGCTAATGAAGAAGTTAGCAGATTAACAAAGTTAAATGAGAAGCTTAAAAGTGAAAAACAAGAAGCTGAATTGTTGATAGTGGAGCTTGAAGCCTTGAAACAAGAAAATGGCTATCTGAAAAACAAGCTCAAGTGTGCAAATGAGATTGAAGCTGTGCTAAGAGAAAAATTGGAGAAAAGTGAAGTAAAGTTGAAGTCCTTCAAGAATGCATCTGAATTGGTTGGTCAGTACCATGAGAAAACAAACCATGTGCAAACATTGCCATTGGTCTTGATTACAATACCTTAAATAGCAAGAAGAAAAGCACTGGTGATAGAGGAAAAGTAACAAAGATTGAAAATGTTCTAGCAATACTGAAAAATGTTGGGTCACTAGTATTTAAGACTTGTGAGGTAAACTTCAGTGAAGAAGAATTGATTATCAACCAAGAAATTGGAGAGGGGGATAATGAAAAGAAGAATGCAGATTCAATTCAATCTTCCAAGGCTGAAGAAAATCTTGTGGACAACCAAAGTGTCAAGACTCCTGTCAAAGAAACGAAGATTGAAGATGCAAGTAAGAAGAGGAAAAATAGAAGTGGGATAATTTGGAAAAACAAAAGGAACAATCTGAACTATGTTACACACATTCCTGGAAAGAAGTGTGGAATATGCATTTCTATAAATCATCCAACTCATCCTTGTAAAAAGGGTGTTAGTGTTGGGAATATGTTGTGAACTTGATGATTACATTAACAAAACACCTTAATAGATTAAACTTAGTGAAAAATGTAGCACTCAACGGATAATCAAATATAGTCCCGACGGATGACTCAATATAGTCCCAACGGATAATAATTTGACATTCATCGAGTGAGTAGCTTATGTAACAATAAGTCATGTAGCACATTTCTGCAAACATCTTTGTATAGATTCTGTAGTAGCATAAAAGTCATGTTGACTTTAATTAGATATGCAGAATAGGTTGATTAATTGTAAATATAAGATGTCTTGTAATTCTGTATAAATGAAATAAAGTCAAGTATCAAATAGCTACCCGACGGATGATTAACAAAGCTACCCGACGGATGATTAAAAAGGCAACCTGACGGATGATAATCATGTACCCGATGGATGATCAATTCAAACATATGTTGACAGTGAAAACACAGTCACATGCGTCGAGTGTTTGCAAAAGGAATGTGGCAGCCTATTCAGCTGGGTTTTTTAGAACAAAGAAGCATTACCATTTTCATGCTATTATGAAGATATTCAAAGATATTGGAATAGAGTAGTGAAGCAGCATGGTATTAGACTTGATAGGTTTTGTTTTATTATCTTGTCTTATTACTATGTAATCTTGGTGATATATAAACCAAGAGTAGCAAATAGAACAAGAAGAAGACTAAGCAAATACATTCTCGGAGAAACAATTGTAAGCTGAATCCTGTAGCATTTCTCTGTAAGTTTAGTTGTTCATATTTGTAAGCAGCTGTGAGCTATTCAAGCTTCACAGGGTTCTCTTGATATATATATATATATATATCTGGTGGATACATTCAAATCCACCAGGAAGTTTTTTAAAGACTTGTGTTTTTAATTACTTGTGTATTGATATATATATATATATATATCTGGTGGATACATTCAAATCCACCAGGAAGTTTTTTAAAGACTTGTGTTTTTAATTACTTGTGTTTTGATTTATCTAACTCTTCATTCCGCACTTTGCAAATTAAACACTTATATATTATTAAGTTAGAACCATTTTTCTTTAATCTTAAAAAGTAGCCAGAATTACATTCAACCCCCCTTTTATAATTCTTGTTGTATTGTTAGGGACTAACAATTGGTATCAGAGCAAGCTCTTGAAGCGCAAAGAGTTTAAAGATCACAACAAACAGCAAGATGAACAAGAAGGATGTTGGAGTCAAGATTCCTTTTCTGGATAAAGATAATTACCATCACTGGAAGGTAAAGATGCCTCTTCATTTACTTTCTCAAGATGAGGCATATGTGGATTGCATAGAGAGAGGTCCTCATGTACCAATGAGAGCTGCAACTGGAAATGAGCCATCAGTTCCCAAGCCAAGGCATGAATGGTCAGATCCTGATATTGAACAAGTCAGGAAAGACAAGAAGGCCATGAATATTTTATTCAATAGAGTTGATGGTGACATATTTGAAAACATCATCAATTGCAAGACAGCCAAGGAAGTTAGGGACACCATTCAAATAATCTGTGATGGCACTGAACAAGTTAGAGAAAACAAGATGCAGTTACTGATTCAACAATATGAGCATTTTCACTATGAAGAAGGTGAAACTCTCACTGATATCTTTAGTAGATTTCAAAAGCTACTAAATGCTCTGAAGTTGCATGGAAGAGTCTACCAAACCAAACATTCTAACCTCAAATTCCTGAGATCCCTTCCAAAAGAATGGAAACCAATGACAGTCTCCTTGAGAAATTTACAAGAATACAAGGAGTTTACACTAGAGAGACTGTATGGCATTCTAAAGACTTATGAGCTTGAAATAGGGTAAGATGAAAGAATGGAGAAAGCGAGAAAGAAAGGAGGGTCTATTGCACTGGTTGTTGAGTTAGAGAAAGAGAAAGAGATGAAGATAGAAGCTGTTGAGTCTACTTCAAAGGTCTGTGAAAACAAGGGCAAGGGGATGGTAGCAGAAAATGAAGATTCTTTGAGCCAAGATGATATGGATGATATTGATGAACATCTTGCATTTATTTCCAGAAGATTTTCCAAGCTCAAGTTCAAGAAGAACTTTGGAGCAGCTAAGCCAAATAGAAACATGGTGGATAAATGAAAATTTAAATGTTTCAAATATAGTTTGGCAGGGAACTTTGCCAGTGAGTGTATAAAGTCAGATTCCAACAAGAAAAAGTTTGAGCTTGTGGATTATAAACAGAAGTATTTTGAGTTGCTCAAACAAAAGGAAAGGGCTTTTGAGTAATAAGGTAATCACCACTAACCTTGCACATTTATCTAAAGCTGAGTGTAATGATTCAATAAATGACATGTCTACAGAATTATATTATTTGCGTGTTACACTTAAGTCCCTCACTAAGAACATTGCTAAAATCAAAGAAAACAATTTGTTTTTAAGTGAGAGGAATAATGTGCTAGAGTCTCAGTTTATTGAATTTGAAAAATTGAGAATAGAGTGTAAGATTGCTAATGAGGAATTAACTGAGTCCTTGAAGAAAGAAGAAATTTTGAAGAAGCAGCTTGATCGTGAACAGGAGGTGATTAAGGCATGGAAATCATCTAGAGATGTCCATGCTCAAATCACCAAAGTTCAATATATTGAGTCTTTCTGTGATGCAGCCTGGAAAAATAGTAAAGAAAAGCTAGAATCCAATTTGGTTGAAGGATTGCTAACAGATTTGGACTCGATGGATGATGAGAGTCATCCGTCGGATAATCAAAAAGGTTATCTGTCGAGTGACATAATTCCTCATCCGTCGGCTGTGAGCAAACCTGTGAGTAAATCCAAACTTGCCAAGTTAAATGAAAAATATGGATCAGTTTCCAAAAACTTTATTTCAGGAGAATCTAGTCAAGTGAAGAAGGAGAAAAAAGTTAATGTTGGTCATCTGTCCATCAAGCAATTGAATGACAGACTAGAAAAGATTGAGGTTAAAACAGAGGCTAAAAAGAAAAACAATAGAAATGGGAAAGTAACAATTAACAAACATAACAAATACACACCTGATAAGTATGCTCCTAGAAAAATCTGTGTTAATCATCTGTCTGTTAATTGCAAACTTGCCATGCCTACTTCCATGACTGTACCACCTTCTTTTCCCAACATGAGTGTTATGCCTTCTATGCCTTTGAATGCTATGTCTACACAGAATATGAATGCACAATTTGCTAATATGCCATTTGCACCTAATCCTTATTATGCTGCATTTAATATGTCTCAAATGCCATTTAGCATGCCCTACTGGAATAACATGTTTGCAAATAGCATGCCATTTCCTGTTAATCAAAATGTGCATGATATTTCTATTTTAATGAATGGTTTCAAAGGTCCAACTCAGATGACTAAGGATGAATCTGATATCCCCAAGTCAAATGAGATCAAACCTACGAAACAAAAGAAGAAAGCTAACAAGGCAGGACCCAAGGAAACTTGGGTACCAAAATTAACTTAATTTGATTTTAATGTGTGCAGGGAAATAGAAAGAATATGCGGTACTTGGATAGTGGTTGTTCAAGACCCATGACTGGAGATTCTACACTGCTCACAGAGTTCAAGGAAAGAGTTGGCCCAAGTATTACTTTTGGAGATGACAGCAAGGGTTATACTGTGGGATATGGCTTGATTTCAAAAGACAATGTCATCATTGAGAAGGTTGCCTTAGTGGATGATCTCAAGCACAATTTGTTGAGTATCAGCCAGTTTTGTGATAAAGGCAATTCAGTAACCTTCACTACAAAAGCCTGTGTTGTGACAAACAAGAGGAGCAACAAAGTAGTTCTCATTGGAGCGAGAAAAGGAAATGCGTACCTAGCTGACTTTAACTCATCAAATGTAGAATATGTTACTTGTCTTCTCAGGAAAGAAAGTCAAGATGAAAGTTGGTTATGACACAAGAAGTTATCCTATCTAAACTTCAAGACCATGAATGAGCTTTTAAAAAAATAATTGGTTAGAGGTATTCCTCAAATGGAGTTTTCTAAGGATGGACTGTGTGATGCTTTCCAAAAGGGAAAACAAATCAAAGCATCATTCAGAAAGAAGCTTGATTTAACAATTGAAGAACCTTTGTAACTTCTACACATGGATTTGTTTGGACCAGTCAGTGTGTTGTCCATCTCAAGGAAAATATTTTTCTTAGTAATTGTAGATGATTTCCCAAAGTTCTCTTGGACATATTTCCTAAAGTCTAAAGATGAGGCTAGTGAAATCATCACAAATCACATAAGGAAAGTCAACAATCATCCTGATTTCAAAGTTAGAAGAATCAGGATTGAGAATAGAACTGAGTTCAAGAATTCTGTTATGAGAGTATTTTGTGAAGAGAATGGGATTATGCATGAGTTTTCAGCAACAAGAACTCCACAACAAAATGGAGTAGTAGAAAGAAAGAACAGATCAGTTATTGAAGCTACAAGGACAATGCCTGAAGAATCAAAGTTACCAACATATTTCTGGGCTGAAGCTGTAAATACTGCATGCTACACTCAGAATATTTCTTTGGTTAATCAGGCAAAATGTATGACTCCCTACCAATTGTTCAAGAACAAAAAGCCAACTCTAAATTTTCTTAATGTCTTTGGCTGTAAATGTTATATCTTGAGAAATCAAACTGATCAAAATAGGAAGTTTGATGCTAAAGCAGATGAAGGAATCTTTGTTGGATATGCTGTTGGTAAAGCATACAGAGCCTACAATCTGAGAACCAACATTGTTATGGAATAAATACATGTTGTGTTTGATGATAAAAAGATTGAAGGACTACAAGATGGAGATTACCATGAGAGCCTCAAGTTTGACAATGTGGAGATTGTTAGTGATGACAGTGATGATGAAAGTGATCAAGAAACTACAACTAAGGAAAGTGCAGAAAAATCTACTACCAATGAAGCCAATAACACAACATCCATCGAGTTACAAAATGCTTCATCCGTCGGTAGACAATCTGCATCATCCATCGAGAGACAATCAGCTTCATCTATCGGAACTCAAAATTCACTATCCGTCGGGTCATCAAAAGAAGCTGAAAGTCAAAATAGATCACTTGCAGAAAGTTCCCCTTTCTCAAATCATAGATTCACAAACTCAGGGAGAGTTTCTAATAATTAAAACTCAATCACACATCAAGACAACAATGAGGCCTCTTCATCTAGAGCTAATCTACCTCAACAAAGAAAATGGACAAATGATCACCCATTAGAGCTTATCATTGGTGATGTACCTTCCAGAGTTCAAACAAGGAGAGCAACTCAAGAAGAATGTCTATATAGCAGTTTCCTATCTAAGGAAGGACCAAAGAAGGTAGAAGAAGCTTTGTTGGATCCTGATTGAATTTTAGTTATGCAGGAGGAGTTAAACCAATTTGAAAGGAACAATGTAGGGAAGCTGGTACCCAAGCCTAAAGGAAAGAATCCAATAGACATCAAATGGGTATTCAGAAACAAGATGGATGAAAATGGCATAGTAGTCAGGAACAAAGCTAGATTGGTTGCTAAGGGCTTTTGTCAACAAGAAGGAATAGATTTTGATGAAACCTTTGCTCCTGTTGCTAGACTTAAAGCCATCAGAATCTTCTTAGCCTATGCAGCTCATGCCAATTTTAAGGTCTATCAAATGGATGTCAAGAGTGCCTTTCTAAATGGAGATTTGGAGGAGGAAGTCTATGTTAGTCAACCTCCTGGTTTTGAAGATCCAAATCTACCTGATCATGTATACTATCTTTTGAAAGCACTCTATGGATTGAAGCAAGCACCTAGAGCCTGGTATGACACTTTGTCAAAGTTTCTTTTAGAGAATCACTTCACTAGAGGTACTGTAGACAAAACTTTATTATTTAGCATACTTGTTCAAATTTATGTTGATGACATTATTTTTGGCTCTACAGATGAAAAAGTTTGCAAAAAGTTTGCCAAATTGATGCAAAGTAAGTATAAAATGACCATGATGGGAGAACTAACTTACTTTCTTGGTTTGCAAGTTAAGAAACTTAGTGATGGAATATTCATTAGTCAAATTAAATACATTTATGATCCTTTAAAGAAGTTTGAACTAATGGATTGCACATCTGCAAAAACTCCCGTGGCCACTGCAACTAAACTTGAATTAAACACTACTGAAAAGTCTGTGGATATTTCAAGTTATAGAGGTATGGTTGGCTCACTTCTATACTTAACAGCTAGTAGGCCAGATATAATGTTTGTTACATGTCTTTGTGCTAGATTTCAGGCTGATCCTAGGGAATCTCATTTAATTGCTATTAAGAGAATTTTCATATATCTCAAAGGTACACCAAAACTTGGCATTTGGTACCCTAGAGATTCTGATTTTGATTTAACTGGTTATTTAGATGCAGATTATGCAGGTTGTAGAATTGATAGAAAGAGTACTACAGGAACCTGTCAATTTCTAGGAAACAAGCTTGTGTCCTGGTTCAGTATAAAGCAAAATTCAGTTTCTACCTCTACAATAGAAGCTGAATATATTGATGCTGGTAGTTTCTGTGCACAGATTTTGTGGATGTTACGACCGGTATTTTCGTGTAATATTATTTATGGATTTGGTATAATATTAAAGCCGAATGAAAATATATTCAATGATTGTACGTTTGTGTGAGTGAAAATTTCTGCATTATAAATTTGTTGTATGTAGTATATGATTTTTCAAAGTAAAAGTTTATTTATTTCCTTTATTTTTGATTTATAAGGAATATTCTAAGCCTTGGAAAATTTTTCTTTTAAAAGTTATTTTGTTCACAAATTTTGAGAGTGATTTTATAAAATCTATAAAAATCTAAGTTATTTTATGGTATAAATTTTGTAATTTTTGAACTTTTATTTTATTTTATAAAAATAAATCTTTGAAAATTAGTTGCTTAGTAATTATCAAATTACATGGTTACCCTTGCATGCAAATACTCTTCTATTCAACTAAGGGGCAAGGAAGGCATTTCCAACCCCACTCACTTTCATTCTACTAGCCAAATTACCACCTTGTCCTTGCATACAAATCTACCTAACTATGTTGGAAGGCTACTCTTGTAAATTCTCATATCCCCTCACTTGTGGTCAAATCAAAAGCATAAAAACCAAACAAATATGATTATCACTCCACTTTCACTCCACCATTTCCACACCCCCTCCTTTCTCCCCCTCTCCTCTCGGCTCCTTCCTCTCGGCTTTTTGGCTGAAGCCCTACCCCCCTCCCTTTTCTTCATTCTTCATTCAAGCTTCCATCTCCCATTCAAGTAAATGTTACTTCCTATATCTTGATCATATATAATCCAAATAAGTTTGAGTAAAAAGTTTAAATTTTGATCTTGCATGGCATAGTTTTAGTTGGAACTCAAAGTACAATCTTAATTCTCATGGATGTCAGGTTGTATTATTGAGGGAACTACAAGGAATGGTGAAATGCCAAGTCATGAGAATGAGGCTCTTGATTTTAATGGTCATGTTCCCTTCCATTTCATTCGGCCATGACCTTGAGGGAGCCGAATGAATGGTTCTTAATGATGTTTGGTTGCTTTGTTTAATTTTATGTGTTTTTATGATAATAACATGAAAATCTTAGTGAAATCTTGGTAAAAACCTTTGCATGCTAGGTGGTTATTTAGAAATAAACCATGATAGGCTTGCATGTTGAGTTAAAATGAAATTTTTTTTGGAAAGCATGTTGTTTTGATTAGTAAGACTCGAAGTCATGCATGCATGCAAATTTCTCTTGAATTCTTGGAAGTTCTTGATCATTCAGATTGATATCTTGATAGTAAACCTTAATTGTAGTTAAGTTAAGATATTAATTAAGAATTGTGCTTCTTAAAATGTGATGTTATTTCGTTTATATTTATTATAATGGTTAAAGTTGTTGTCCTTGAAAACTTGATGACTTGTAATTTGTATAATGTGATTTCCTTTATTTTGCTATGTTGCACCTTAGGTAAGGATGATCTCCACTAAGTCAATTTTGACTGTAAGGGGGTTATTTCAGTAGATCACCATAGTTAAGTTATGGTTTGGGTATTTTGGTTATTGGTGGTTGGGTTGTTAAGTGAGAACCTTGGAAGAAAGGAGAGTCTTAGTTTTTGCAGAAAATCAGTTTGGTACCCTGAGGTTTAGAGTGAGTTTTGACCATGTCATTGTTGTGCACTTTGAGGCCCAAGCCACCAGAAGCTAGCATTAGGAGTATATAAAAGGTTTTAGGTGTTTGTTGGAGGGTTACAAGTCGTTTGGATAGGTGCACGAGTAGGTAGGGGACAGTTTTGTTGCAACTTAGAAATATGAAGTTTTGACTATGTCATGGGTAGGCCCTCATTAGGCCCTGTTAGGCCTTAGTTAAAGGGAGTGTTAGAGGAGTTTTTCCAACCATAGTTCATAGGATTTGAGTTAGAACCATGTATCGCAAGTTAGTTCAAGTCAAGGCGTTTTCTGCCCAGAAAAATAGGGGAACCATGGACTTTAAGGTTAGGCCCAAGGAGGCCCAAGCTAGGCCCTTGAGCCAAATCAAGTTTGGGAGATGCCTTATGGTCAGAAGAGTCTAGTGTAGAAGTTTTGGAGGTAAACTTGTAGTTTAAGAGTGTCTAATGCACTCAAGAAACCATAGATGTCATTCTGAAATTTACTCCAGTGAGCACTTTCACTTACCACATAGTTTTAGAGCACTTATGAGTGAGACCTAGGTTGAACACTATGGTTGCAAGATAGTATAAATCCATTAGAGTTAAAGACACAAGTGAGGGTCAATAGGTTTTAGATAGTTTAGTAAATGCATATCGAGTTAGGAAGCCAAAATTTGGAGACTTTGTCTAGTCTAGCGACCAAGTGACTTAAGTTGTGGGTCGAGATTATCCAAGCCTAGTGTTGCATTATGATGTGTGTGATATTATTTGATATGAAAATATGATATGTGAGTATATGTGTCTATATGGACTATGGTATTTTTAAGGTGATTATAAATTGAGTGCATATAGGCCTAAGTGCCATTTGTGTTTAATTTCGGGTTGTAAATAGGTTGAGTTGGTGAGAATATATTATAATGAGGTTATTATTATTTATGTAGGATCTCGAGACGAGGGTAAACTTTCCATAAAGGTCGAGTAAAGCTTCCAGTTGCTCCTACCAGCCAGACCAGACCAGCCTTTCTCAAGGCAAGTGATTCAACCTGTCTTTCGTATTCACTGCAAATGTGTAATAATTAGTTCATATATATTGATGCGATTATCCTAAGTTATCTTGATATACTTGAACCAAACGATTCTTAAATCTATCTTTATATTATATAGAAATGCCATGAACCCTCAAGTATATATTGCAAGTAGATCAAAAGTCGTATCACACTAGTATATCAAAGTAATTGGAATGCCATGATAAAATAAAGATTTGATATAATATTTGATTGATCCTCTTGATTAACATGCTATTGATTCCTAAAATATTGACATCTCACCCTGATGCTTGAACCCCAATAGAAACTGTACTTTGATACCTAAAAGCCAGATATTCTTTAAAGTTATTCTTAATTGATTGATAACCCTTTTTCTTACCCTAAAGTTTGACAATCCTGATATACCTTGAGCTAAAGATCCTTTTCTTCATACCTTAACACCCCTAGTATTCATGAAGCTTATCTTCTTGATGTTCTAGTACTTGTCCCTTGTCGAAAACCATTGCTTTAAGCCTAGTTTGGCATTACTCTTTCATATTACCCAATAGCCTTGCTATATCTCCTTGTCAAATTTCTTGTTTATGGAAACCTCTCAATTACCCTAATATAGTAAAGTCTAGTGGATCATGGCCCTGAGATTTAGTGTCATATTTCCAGTGTTTCAAGTTGATCTATAATCCCTTGATAAAAATGTTTACTACTTAAGAGATTTTATCATAAATCGGCATCTGTTTTTGACATAATTAAAATATGGATTTTCAGTCCCAAAGGGGGACAAATGTTTTCTTTGAATAGTGGATCTGGACTGAGACGCGAGTCCTTTCCATACTTATATTGTAGGCTTAAAAGTTGCCTAGGGATCCCATTAATGTTTTAGAACCCAGCGAGGTTCGGGATTACTTCGTGGCTGATCACCGGCTGTAATTCGTAGCGTCATAAAATGATTTTGTTTAAGTTATGATTTTGAAAATGTTTTGATTCAAGCAAATGATGCCATCACTCAAAGTTTTATCTCTTGTTAACATTGGTTATGCCTTCGCATTGTCATTCTTTTATATATATCTCGATTTATGTTTTGTACCTTATAGTTTAGCACTTGTTGAGCATTTGGCTCACTCCTTGCTTTCCCTGATATTACAGCTAGCAGCTATGGTTAGATTCAAGCAGACAGCACGTAAGACCTATGATGCCGATGCGTATGTCCAAGCTCAGGTAGAATAAGAGCTAGTTTTGTGTGAGGACTTGATATTAAAATAAGTTATAATAGATGGTAGTGTTGGGCTATTCCAAACCCTAAACTATAAGATCTGGGATTCAGTTATGTTTACTTTCTTATAAATATTATAATAGTTATATTTATTTTGTTTGTTAAGTTGGGGGTGTGATAGGTTTTGGTATCAGAGCTACGGTTTAGAGTCCCTGGACAGCCCAAATAGGTTATAGGATATATGTTTAGGCTATAGATAATATGCGAGAGAGTAGGTAAGTAAATTTATTATTATTAATACTCCTCTTATTGGTTTGTCAGCAAAGGGCGCATTCCTCGTCATCCTCTGGGTCGGACGACACTATTGCTTTCTCCGTGTATGCTGAGTTGAGGCGCGAGTTTGACATGCTTCAGGGCAAGTACGACCGATTGATATACTGACTGAAGAACGTGTACCCGGACAACCGAAACTATGAAGGGAAGCCGAAGGAGTAGATGACTGTGAGACTTGAGACTTGGGTTCAGTACGTCATCACACCGAGACCGCACCAACCAGTATATCATCCAGATGGTGGCGGATGAGTTCCAGAGCATTGTGAAGACGCTTCGAGAGAAGAAGACTACCAAACCCCATTCTGATGGAGTGGAGCCTTAGTTCTTTCCATTATTTACCTTTCATGTTGTTGTATTATCAGACTTCGTAGAATTCCCAGTTGTTTCCTTTAAATAAGCATGTTGTTCCTAGAATCAGACTTTGTCCTAATCTCAATGTATTGTGACCTTAAAATTTTCAATTATTATGCACTATCGTTCCATTTGCTCTCAACTGTTATTTTACGCCTTTGTATGCATCACCATATCTGTTTAATTCGAAAATTGACCTCATATGTAAATAAGAATGCCATGCGATACCCTCGAATTTTTTCATTATTCATACCTGTTTTAATATAACTCTTATTTCAGGATCATGCCACCCAAAAAGAAGAACCCAACAACCACATCTACCACAGATCCAAATATTCTTCGATTACTGGAAACTTTACAACAACAAACCGATGATATAGCTCAACAACAACTAACTCTTCAACAACGAATTGAAAACCAAGATAACCATGAACCACACCAACCACCTGATCCACCAGTACCACCTCGACAAGTTGTCACTTTCAAGGCTTTTCAGAATGTGAATCCACCTGCATTTCATGATACCACTGATCCAATAATAGCTAACACATGGATTAAGGAAATGGAAAGGGCTTTTGAGTTGGTATAGTTAGGAGACGATCAGAAGACGCCATATGCTACTTACTTCTTGAAGGGCGAAGTCATCTATTGGTGGGAATCAGTAAAAGCTATGGAAGCAACTCAACAGGTTTCTTGGGAAAGATTTAAGAAGTTATTTCTGGAAAAGTATTACCCTAAGTACATGCAGAATCAGATAGAGCTTAAATTTCTTAAGTTGAAGCAAGGGAATATGTCTGTACTGGAGTATGAGAAGAAGTTCACTGAGTTATCAAGGTTTGTGACAAAGTATACCAGCACTGCGGAGGAAATAGCGAAGAGATTTCAACAAGGATTGAAGCCTTGGATCAGAGATAGAGTGGCTATGTTTGAGCTTGATAGTTATGCGGGAGTAGTACATAAAGCTGCTCTGATTGAGAACAATGGGATGCAGTCCAAAAAGGAAAGGGATAACAAGAAGAGAAAGGTTCCATTTTATGTAGAAAAGTCTGAAGCCGGAAATTCACAAGATCGGAATGTAAAGAGGATTGGATTCCCTAAGGGCGGAAATTTTTAAAAGAAGGGAAATTTGGGCAAAAGACAAGAATCGAAGGGGAACAACCAGGCAAGCCAATGACAAGTTGGAGAAAACAGATTCCAGAGACTGGAATGCAAGCATTGTGGAAGGAGGCACCCCGGAGTGTGTAATAAGCTGAGCATGACATGCTATAGGTGCAACCAGAAGGGACATTTGACAAATGAGTGTAAGATGCCGAAGCCAGGAGTTACATGTTACAAGTGTGGAAAGACTGGGCACATAGCTAGGGAGTGCAAGACAGCCGGACCAGTCAAAGCTCTAATGAATGTGGCAAGTCCAGTGCAAGCGTGCCAGCCGAGGTATTGGCATTACCTCCACCACCTACAACAACGCCGCAAGCAACAGCAAGGACATTCGATTTGAAAATGAAGGATGCTGTTCAGAACTCTGAGGTGATAGTAGGTACACTTTTACTTAATAATGTCAAAGCTAAAGTATTGATTGATTCGGGAGCAACAAGATCTTTCATATCAAAAACTTTTATTGATAAACCTCAATGTGATAAAATGATTATGAGCGAGGTAGTAATATGGTAATTGTGAACCAAGAGAAGATCCCTGTGAATCAATTATGTCCGAAGTGTGAGATTGATATTTCGGGGCATAAGTTTTCAGCCGACTTGATACTCTTCAAGTTGGGAGAGTTTGATATAATTTTAGGAATGGATTGTTTAGGGAAGAATAATGCCCAGATTAATTGTAAGACCAAGAAAGTGTATTTAAAGATGAAGAGTGGAGAGAAGGTAGTATTTAAGGGATAGAGGCAAGAGCAACTGTTTCTTAGAATCGTTCAGGCTAAGAAGTTACTTAGGAAAGGTTGTGAGTCGTTCCTAGCTTATGTAGTGGATTCAGAAAAAGGCAGTCCCAGCATAGAAGATATCCCTGTAGTTAACGAGTTCCCAGATGTGTTTCCAGACGAACTACCAGGCTTACCACCAGATCGAAAAATCGAATTTGAGATCAACCTTGCTCCGGGCACAGAATCAGTTTCAAAGGCCCCATATAGAATGGCACCAGCAGAAATGAAAGAGTTGGCGAGCCAGCTACAAGAATTGTTGGATAAAGGAGTGATTCGGCCAAGTACGTCACCATGAGGAGCACCTGTTCTCTTTGTAAAGAAGAAAGATGGAAGTATGCGGCTATGTATAGATTATCGGGAGTTGAATAAGGAAACGATTAAGAACCGCTACCCGCTACCAAGAATTGATGACCTATTTGATCAGCTAAAGGGAGCAAAGTGCTTTTCAAAGATTGACTTGAGATCAGGATACCATCAACTAAAGATCAAGGAAGAAGATATTTCCAAGACAGCATTCAGGACCAGATACGGACATTATGAATTCTTAGTAACGCCGTTTGGATTGACTAATGCCCCGGCCGCATTTATGGATCTAATGGGTATTTAAAAAGTATTTGGACAAGTTCGTAGTGGTATTCATTGATGACATCCTTATATATTTTTAAGTCATAAGAAGAACATAAGCAGCACCTATGGATAGCATTGGAGATACTCCGGCAAGAGAAGTTGTATGCCAAGTTTTTCCAATGTGAGTTTTGGTTAAAGGAAGTTCAATTTTTGGGGCATGTCATTGGAAATGAAGGAGTTAAAGTAGATCTGGAAAAGATTGAGGCGATTATGAGTTGGGAGAGGCCAAAGACACCTACAGAAGTGCGAAGTTTTCTAGGATTGGTAGGGTATTATAGAAGGTTTGTCAAGGATTTTTCGAAAATCCCTACGCCATTGACTAAGTTAACCAGGAAGAATCAGAAGTTCGAATGGAGTGTAGAATGTGAGAATAGCATTCAAGAGTTGAAACAGAGATTGGTAACGGCTCCAGTATTAGTATTACCAGATGACCAAGGAAACTTTGTGATTTTCAGCGACGCTTCACATAAAGGATTGGGCTGTGTGCTAATGCAACACAATAAGGTGATCGCGTATGCGTCAAGACAGTTAAAACCGCATGAGTTGAAGTACCCGACGCATGACTTGGAACTAGCCGCCATAGTGTTCACACTTAAGATTTGGAGACATTACCTCTACGGAGAAAAGTGTGAAATCTACACAGATCACAAGAGTTTAAAGTACATTTTCACACAGAAGGAGCTCAATATGAGGCAAATGAGATGGTTGGAATTGATCAAGGACTACGATGGCTCGATAAATTATCATCCTGGAAAGGCGAATGTTGTAGCCGATGCTTTAAGTGGGAAGGAGAGATTGAATATGATGGCAACACCAAAGGAATTGTCTTAAGAGATTAAGAAATTTGGATTAGAACTTTATGATTATGGAATAGTTGAAGAAGTTTGTCGTGCAATGACTTTTCAGCCAACACTAGTGGAAAGGATAAGGAAATGTCAGGAAAAAGTAATGGAGAGAGAGAAGAATCAGCTGACTGGAGAAGAGATTGGCACTCAAAGGGATGAGCAAGGTATACTAAGGTTTTTCTCAAGAATTTGGATTCCTCATGTACCTGAATTGAAGAATGAGATCCTACAAGAAGCCCACAATTCAAGATTTTCAATCCACCCGGGAAGCACCAAGATGTATTGGGACTTAAAGCAGAACTTTTGGTGGCCAAATATGAAGCGAGACGTGGCAGAATGGGTTGCAAAGTGTTATACTTGTCAGAAAGTGAAGGCAGAACATCAATGACCAAGCGGATTAATTTAGCCCCTAAAGATTCCAGAATGGAAATGGGAAAATATTGCTATGGACTTTATAGTGGGACTACCGTGAACGAAATCCGGACATGACGCTATATGGGTTATAGTTGATCGCCTTACGAAGTCGGCGCATTTCCTTCCAATTAATGAGAAGTCGTCATTGGATAAATTGGTTCATCTGTACGTGCGTGAAATCGTACTAAGACATGGAGTACCCGTATCGATAGTTTCAGACAGAGATCCCCGATTTAACTCGAGATTCTAGAAGCAGTTTCAAGAAAGTCTTGGCACGAAGTTGAACATGAGTACGACATACCACCCGCAGACTGATGGTCAGAGCGAAAGGAAAATTCAAACAATCGAAGACATGTTGGGCAGTTGTGCAATCGATTTTGCAGGAAGTTGGGACGACCACTTGCCATTGATTGAATTCTCTTACAACAACAGTTATCACTCCAGTATTGGCATGCCACCATACGAAGCTTTGTACGGACGAAAATGTAGATCACCGACAAGTTGGGATGAAGTAGGAGAAGGAAGGATTCTAGGCTCGGAATTGGTACAACAGTTGCATGACACAATCAAGTTAATTCAGAGAAGGTTGCTTGCTGCTCAAGATAGACAGAGGAAGTATGCGGATCCAGCGCGTAAGGATGTTCGATTCCAAGTAGGCGAAACCGTTTTGTTGAAGGTGTCACCAAGAAATGGGTTGTCTAGATTTGGCAAGAAGGGGAAGTTAGCACCTAGATATATAGGTCATTTTGAGATTTTGAGTCAAGTGGGGAAGGTAGCCTACGAGTTAGCCTTACCACCTCAGTATCAACATGTGCATAATGTGTTCCATGTGTCGTTGCTTAATTAGTACAATCCTGATGCCAGCCATGTGATAGAATATGAACCTGTAGAAATTCAGGCAGACCTGTCATTTGTGCAGCAACCTGTCAAATTACTCGACTGGCAAGTAAAGAATCTTAGGAATAAGTCGGTAAAGTTAGTGAAAGTACTTTGGAGGAACCCCAAGGTCGAAGAATTAACTTGGGAGTTAGAGTCTGATATGCATTCCCGGTATCCTCATCTGTTCTCTTAAATTCTGGGGACAGAATCCCTTAAGGGGGAGAGGATGTTACGACCGGTATTTTCGTGTAATATTATTTATGGATTTGGTATAATATTAAAGCCGAATGAAAATATATTCCATGATTGTACGTTTGTGTGAGTGAAAATTTTTGCATTAAAAATTTGTTGTATGTAGTATATGATTTTTCAAAGTAAAAGTTTATTTATTTCCTTTATTTTTGATTTATAAGGAATATTCTAAGCCTTGGAAAAATTTTCTTTTAAAAGTTATTTTGTTCACAAATTTTGAGAGTGATTTTATAAAATTTCTAAAAATCTAAGTTATTTTATGGTATAAATTTTGTAATTTTACTTTATTTTATAAAAATAAATCTTTGAAAATTAGTTGCTTAGTAATTATCAAATTACATGGTTACCCTTGCATGCAAATACTCTTCTATTCAACTAAGGGGCAAGGAAGGCATTTCCAACCCCACTCACTTTCATTCTACTAGCCAAATTACCACCTTGTCCTTGCATGTAAATCTACCTAACTATATTGGAAGGCTGCTCTTATAAATTCTCATATCCACTCACTTGTGGTCAAATCAAAAGCATAAAAACCAAACAAATATGATTATCACTCCACTTTCACTCCACCATTTCCACACACCCTCCTTTCTCCCCCTCTCCTCTCGGCTCCTTCCTCTCGGCTTTTTGGCCGAAGCCCTACCCCCCTCCCTTTTCTTCATTCTTCATTCAAGCGTCCATCTCCCATTCAAGTAAATGTTACTTCCTATATCTTGATCATATATAATCCAAAGAAATTTGAGTAAAAAGTTTAAGTTTTGATCTTGCATGGCATAGTTTTAGTTGGAACTCAAAGTACAATCTTAATTCTCATGGATCTAAGGTTGTATTATTGAGGGAACTACAAGGAATGGTGAAATTCCAAGTCTTGAGAATGAGGCTCTTGATTTTAATGGTCATTTTCCCTTCCATTTCATTCGGCCATGACCTTGAGGGAGCCGAATGAATGGTTCTTAATGATGTTTGGTTGCTTTGTTTCATTTTGTGTGTTTTTGTGATAATAACATGAAAATCTTAGTGAAATCTTGGTAAAAACCTTTGCATGCTAGGTGGTTATTTAGAAATAAACCATGATAGGCTTGCATGTTGAGTTAAAATGAAAATGTATTTGGAAAGCATGTTGTTTTGATTAGTAAGACTCGAAGTCATGCATGCATGCAAATTTCTCTTGAATTTTTAGAAGTTCTTGGTCATTCGGATTGATATCTTGATAGTAAACCTTAATTGTAGTTAAGTTAAGATATTAATTAAGAATTGTGCTTCTTAAAATGTGATGTTATTTCATTTATATTTATCATAAAGGTTAAAGTTGTTGTCCTTGAAAACTTGATGACTTGTAATTTGTATAATGTGATTTCCTTTGTTTTGCTATGTTGCACCTTAGGTAAGGATGATCTCCACTAAGTCAATTTTGAGTGTAAGGGGGTTAGTTCAGTAGATCACCATAGTTAAGTTATGGTTTGGGTATTTTGGATGTTGGTGGTTGGGTTGTTAAGTGAGAACCTTGGAAGAAAAGAGAGTCTTAGTTTTTGCAGAAAATCAGTTTGGTACCCTGAGGTTTAGAGTGCGTTTTGACCATGTCATTGTTGTGCACTTTGAGGCCCAAGCCACCAGAAGCTAGAATTAGGAGTATATAAAAGGTTTTAGGTGTTTGTTGGAGGTTTACAAGTCTTTTATATAGGTGCACAAGTGGAATCACAAAATATGTCCAGCAGGGGACAGTTTTGTTGCAACTTAGAAATAGGAAGTTTTGACCATGTCATGGGTAGGCCCTCATTAGGCCCTGTTAGGACTTAGTTAACGGGAGTGTCAGAGGAGTTTTTCCAACCATATTTCATAGGATTTGAGTTAGAACCATGTGTCGCAAGTTAGTTCAAGTCAGGGCGTTTTCTGCCCAGAAAAACAGGGGAACCATGGACTTTAAGCTTAGGCCCTTGAGCCACATCAAGTTTGGGAGATGCCTTATGGTCAGAAGAGTCTAGTGTAGAAGTTTTGGAGGTAAAATTGTAGTTTAAGAGTGTCTAATGCACTCAAAAAATCATAGATGTCATTCTGAAATTTACTCCAGTGGGCACTTTCACTTACCACATAGTTTTAGAGCACTTATGAGTCAGACCTAGGTTGACCACTATGGTTGCAAGATAGTATAAAGCCATTAGAGTTAAAGGCCCAAGTGAGGGTCAATAGGTTTTGGATATTTTAGTAAAGGCACATCGAGTTAGGAAGCCAAAATTTGGAGACTTTGTCTAGTCTAGCGACCAAGTGACTTAAGTTGTGGGCCGAGATCATCCAAGCCTAGTGTTGTATTATGATGTGTGTGATATTATTTGATATGAAAATATGATATGTGAGTATATGTGGCTATGTGGACTATGGTATTTATAAGGTGATTATAAATTGAGTGCATATAGGCCTAAGTGCCATTTGTGTTTAATTTTGGATTGTAAATAGGTTGAGTTGGTGAGAATATATTATAATGAGGTTATTATTATTTATGTAGGATCTCGAGACGAGGGTAAACTTGCCATAAAGGTCGAGTAAAGCTTCCAGTTGCTCTTATCAGCCAGACCAGACCAGCCTTTCTCAAGGCAAGTGATTCAACCTATCTTTCGTATTCAGTGCAAATGTGTAATAATTAGTTCATATATATTGATGCGATTATCCTGAGTTATCTTGATATACTTGAACCAAGCGATTCTTAAATCTATCTTTATATTATATAGAAATGCCATGAACCCTCAAGTACATATTGCAAGTAGATCAAAAGTCGTATCACGCTAGTATATCAAAGTAATTGGAATGCCATGATAAAATAAAGATTTGATATAATATTTGATTGATCCTCTTGATTATCATGCTATTGATTCCTAAAATATTGACATCTCACCCTGATGCTTGAACCCCAATAGAAACTGTACTTTGATACCTAAAAGCCAGATATTCTTTAAAGTTGTTCTTAATTGATTGATAACCCTTTTTCTTACCCTAAAGTTTGACAATCCTGATATACCTTGAGCTAAAGATCCTTTTCTTCATACCTTAACACCCCTAGTATTAATGAAGCTTATCTTCTTGATGTTCTAGTACTTGTACCTTGTCGAAAACCATTGCTTTAAGCCTAGTTTGGCATTACTCTTTCATATTACCCAATAGCCATGCTAAATCTCCTTGTCAAAGTTCTTGTTTATGGAAACCTCTCAATTACCCTAATATAGTAAAGTCTAGTGGATCATGGCCCTGCGATTTTGTGTCATATTTCCAGTATTTCAAGTTGATCTATAATCCCTTGATAAAAATGTTTACTACTTAAGAGATTTTATCATAAATCAGCATCAGTTTTTGACTTAATTAAAATATGGATTTTCAGTCCCTAAGGGGGATAAATGTTTTCTTTGAATAGTGGATCTGGACTGAGACACGAGTCTTTTCCACACTTGTATTGTAGGCTTAAAAGTTGCCTAGGGAACCCATTAATGTTTTAGAACCCAGCGAGGTTCGGGATTACTTCGTGGCTGATCACCGACTGTAATCCGTAGCGTAATAAAATGATTTTGTTTAAGTTATGATTTTGAAAATGTTTTGATTCAAGCAAATGATGCCATCACTCAAAGTTTTATCTCTTGTTAACATTGGTTATGCCTTCGCATTGTCAATCTTTTATATATATCTCGATTTATGTTTTGTACCTTATAGTTTAGCAATTGTTGAGCATTTGGCTCACTCCTTGCTTTACCCTGATATTACAGCTAGCAGCTATGGTTAGATTCAAGCAGACAGCACGTAAGACCTGTGACGCCGATGCGTATGTCCGAGCTCAGGTAGAATAAGAGATAGTTTTGTGTGAAGACTCGATATTAAAATCAGTTGTAATAGATGGTAGTGTCGGGCTGTTCCAAACCCTAAACTGTAAGATCTTGGATTTAGTTATGTTTACTTTCTTTTAAATATTGTAATAGTTATATTTATTTTGTTTGTTAAGTTAGGGGTGTGACAGTGGATGAAAAACCAATTGCTAGACCATGGTCTACAAGTGGAAAGAATTCCAATTTTCTGTGATAACACAAGTGCAATTGCCATTACTGAGAATCCAGTACAGCACTCAAGAACAAAGCACATAGACTTCAAGTACCACTTCATAAGGGAACATATAATGAATGGTACTATGGAACTACATTTTGTTCCAAGTGAAAAATAGCTTGCAGATATATTTACCAAGCCACTGGATGAATCTACCTTTTCAAGGTTGGTAAGGGAGTTAGGTATGCTTAATTACTCTTGAATCTTTTCAGATATTTTGCAAGTTGTAATGCAACCAGAAATTTAATTGATTTTTCAGTCTTGGATGAAATTTTGGCCAAGTCAAAATTTACATCCCGACAGATGATCATTATCCATCGAGTTTGATCATCCATCGATATACAATTTATTAATAAAATCAATTATTTTTCTGGAATATTTTATATCTCGACGGATAACTGATTTATCCTCATCCGTCGAATTATCTCATTCCTAGCTGTTGATTTTCTGAATATTATCCATCGAGTATACTTACAGTTTGTAAGCATAACACGGCGGATAAGTGATGGAATTTTTACGGTTTATTTTTAAACGGCCATTTTGGGCAATTTTTATTGGTCACTTTATTTTACTTTATTACTTTTGACAGTTATTTTTGAGATAGTATAAAAGCAAAATTCATTTTCATTTCTTTTCTTTTATCATTCTCAATTCATCTGCTCTAACTTCTTTCTGTCTCAAAAGCAATTACCCTCTTTCTCTCTGCAATTTTTACTCTCTAACAATGGCACCAGTCGTCAAAATCATGTCCCAAACTTGCTTTATCTATGAGAAGAACAACTTCACGGCTCTGGTGAACAAGGGGATTCAACAGTCTGGAGACTACCACAAAATGATGGATTTTGTGCAAGGCTGTAAGCTCAAATATGCCATGTTGGAGTCTCCCACTATCTACTGTGAGGTTGTGGAGGAAATATGGACGACTATAGTGTACAACTCAACTCACAAGACCATCACTCTCACTATTGAAGGTAAGGAATACTATGTTAATAGTGACATTGTTAAAGCATGTTTTAAAATTCCTGGTAATACTGTCACTACTCCACACACAGACACTGATATTGTTAATATGTTTAACTCCATGGGTTATGTACTTACCATCTCTAAATTAAGTGAAATTAGGAGATTGGGTCTTAGGAAAGAATGGAGTTATCTGTGTGATGTAGTTACTAAAGTATTTTCTGGTAAAATTAGCAACTTTGATTCTGTTAATATCTCCATACTCAACATGCTTTACATGCTAGTAACTGATAAATACTTCAATTTTAGTGATCTTGTCTTGTTTGAGTTGGGGTTTAAGTTAGGGGAGCCTAACAAGAGGGGTAAGAATGTTTATTATGCTAGATTTCTAATGATGCTTGCTAACCACCTCTCTGAAGATATTGTGCTTGAGAACCCAACCAACAAGTTAGATTGTTGGGTTCAAAAAAGGAGAATTATTGCAGATCTCAATTGAGCAGATCATCACAAAGAGGTGCCACTCTTCTACTTTCCGGTAATGAAGGCACCTCTGGTAAGTGAGGTAATTTCAACTGTCTCTACTCTTCCAACCTCAACCATTTCTTTGCCTTCTAGTGTAGCAGTAGCATCTGTGTCAATGACCAGACAGATGCCTACCCAAGCTACCAAAACTAAAATTTCAAAACCAAAGACAAAGAAAGCCCCCTCTAGTGTCTCTAAGAAGATGCCAGTTGTAAAATCCACTAAACACAAAGAGGGGAGTGCGAAGGTGGGAAAGACAGGTGAGGGACAAGGTGAAAATCAAAGAAGCCCTAAGGATAAGGATGGTGAGCATAGTGCACCCAAACCAAGCCACACCACAGTTTCCCAATAAAATGTGGTTGTTAATAGGGATAAAAGCTCAATTCTAGTTTCATCCTCCGAAAATGATGTAACTATTGAAACAAGCTTTCAACCAGGAGCACAGAACAAAAGGGGTAGGGACACAAGTTCACCCCAAACCTATACAAGAAAGAAGAAATCTAAAACCCTTGGGGATGCAGAGGGTACACACATAGTGCAAACTGGAGCTAAAGACCCAGTCACTGTACCATCTCAAAGTCAAATTGATGTGGCTCCAACAAATGTGGAGTCACAGCCAAAATCTGTACAAATTAAAACACCTCAAACACCAAATTCTCCCACACAATTCTTGGATATTGACATGATTCAAACATCACAACCATATTCTCCATCTTTAACTCTGTTGGAGAAGCCAAAAATCCATGCAAGTGAGCATCATCTTCTAGATGATTTGTTGGCTCACTTGCCATTTCTTTCTGAGACTGTTGAGACATATGTGCCAAAAAAATTATCAATCTACACAGAGTCCACAATAGTTTCCACTTCAAACTCATTCATTTCTACTCACTTGATCGATATTGTTCATCCGCCGAGTAGTGATTGTATCCCGACGGATGTGCCTAACAGCAGTCATCCGTCGGATAGTCAAATTACTACCCCGATGAATATTTCTCATCCTTCGGGTGTCTCTGCACAAAGTTCAACTATAGTCACAAGTGCAGATGACTTAGTAATTGTGTAATCACTATTAGGATTGAGGGAAGGTAGTGACATGAGTGAGAGTCTGGGTTGCTCCCAGGAAAAAGGAGAGAAAAAGAGTGATCCAATGTAGTACATTTCTTCAGGACTAACAAAAATGAGTGTGAGGAGTCCCACCTTAGATGGTGAAGGTGAGGGTGTGAGGGTGGGTAGCCAAGGTGAGACCTTGATGCAAGAAAAGAGAGATTATGAGAGAAATGCAGGTACTGGGGATATAAGGGTGAATGTCATTGTTAGTGAGTTAATTAATGTCCAGGATACAGACAGGGAGGGACTATCTCAGCAAACTCTAGCTGTTATAGATTCCACCTCCTTAGATGCTAAGATATTTACTCAGTTGGACAGGGCAATGACAATGCAGAAAGGATGCTAAACTTGGTGCACACCATACAGTCCATGCAAAGAGCTAAGGATGCCATCACAGCTTTGCCTTCAACAACTGGTGATGTTGATTATGAAACTGGTGGTTCAGAAGAATTCTTTGGAGGTGAGGGTGGAGATAGTGAAGAAGAGCCATTCAACATAGGGGGAGAGATAGGCCCTATTCAAGATCAGGCATGCCATCTTGGGCATTTTCAAAGCAATGTGATGAACACTACTTCAAGACAACCCTGATTCAACTTATAAATCAGACAAATTCTGCTCTTCAAACCACCACAAATGCCCGCACCAAAAAGCTCCTTCAAGCACATCTTGCTTCTCTGCAACTACAACAAATCCAAGGTCTTTAACATGCTCAAGATGTCAACACTATTAAAGGTGATATTGATCAGATAAAAAAGGACATTTCTGACAGGATGGACTCTAAACTTCCAGAAGCTATAATTCTTGACATTAAGAGACAATTCAGGAAAAATTCTGATCTTTCCACAAAGATAGATGCATTGGATACAAGAATGACAGCAATGGAAGCATCTCTTACAATAATCCATCTACACCAAACTCAACAAACAGACTTGCTTCAAAAACGGGTGGCTGCACAAACCTCCTCCTCTACTCAGCTTGATGATAACAAAAAGGGGGAGAAAGAGAGTTCTAGGAGTGAGGGGGAGCAAAAAGTGTTCAACATTCAAGTGAGTAAAGCAATTGTGCCAACAATTGCTTTCACAAAGCCACCAGCTAAAGTTAGCATTGATCTAATTAATGAAGCAGCAGCCACTTTGAGAGCAGCTGAGAAGAAGCAGTTTAGTACAATAAAGTGGGAGAAAATTGATGAGGATATTCAAAAGAAATTTGGTCTAGCAAAGTAGCCAGAAAAATCAGCCATTCATCACTCTCAAGTCAGGCAAATTTCTGTGAATGAAATGAGCATGAACTATCTGGAAAGAGGCCAAACATCCTGTATTAAGTCTCCAAAAGCAGATCTAATCATGAAGCCAAAGATTAACTACCCAAAATATTCACTAAAGAACCCTTTGGACACAGTGTATGAGACACCAAAGCCTGATGAGAAGAAACTGTTGTCAAAATCTATTGCATTCTACAAGGATCCAGCTGATTCAACATTGAAAAGGAGAATTGCCAAAGTTTTCAGAAATGGTAAGGAAATTTGTGTGGTGGCTGGACACCCTCAATTTGCTGAAGCAAAAAGGGAAGAAAAGGCAAGATTGAAGTAAGAAAAGAAGCAATCTGCTCTAGATGCTAAAAAGCTCAAACAAATGAATGAGCAAGCTGCTATTTTGGCCAAGTTACAAGCTGTGAAACCCCCACAACAAATTCCTGAACAACCATTCGAAACCACTGGATCTAAGGATCTGAAAATGCAAGAAGAATCACAGCAAAAAAGAAGGTTTAGATACAAACTTCACTCCAAGAGAAAAGTGAACTTTGATGAAGAAGGATTGGAAGATCATTTTCCCAAAAAGTCTACTTCTACAACAACTCAAACATCCATGCCCTCTATGGCACATGAAGAATTCAACATAGATCCATTCAAGAATTTCCATGGTGAACCTATCATTCCAAAGGATGACCCAATAGACTAAGATAGTCTACCAATTCCTGAACTCAATCTACCTCATTTCATGAAGCCAAAGAAGACAAAGACCAGAGCAGTCAAGAAAGTGAAGCCCTCAACTCTCAGATCCAAGTCCCTAACCTAAGCTCAAACCAAGGTCAATAAGGGAGATATCATGTAGATCTGTGACATCAAGGAATTCTTTGACCTAAACCTCTATCTAGATGAACTATAAGAAGTTAGAGGCATTGATGCTTATAGGAATCTACCTGAAAGGTTAGTATTCAAGTACAAGGGAGGAAAAGAGATATCATGGCCACTTCACAGGATTCTTCAAGAGAGCCAATATGTACTGATAAAAGTTTATTCATCCTTCAAAAAGAACTTTGAATTCAATGTGACAGCTAGAAGATTAGTCCTAAAGAAGATTGAAGAACTGAGGAGTATTAGAGCCAAAGATGCACTCCCAAAGACTTTAACTATTCCTTACACAGGGAGTAGAGTACATCTAAGGCCCTACTGGTTGATGGAAATCATGGATGATAAGGGAGTTAGAAGATTCTTCAGATTAGAAGATTAGTTGAACATCTCTAGCAATGAGACTCTTATGGAAATGCATGGAATGCTAGATCTTTCAGAATCTGATGAACTTGAATTCCACAGACAGCTCCAAAATCAGATAGAAGAAAATAACAAAAGGCTTGGGAAGAAATCCAGACAATCAAGGAAATAGATCAATCTGCTCAGACTAGAGGAGCACCCTAAAAATGATTGTGAGCAAATCTTTGTACACTTTGTCTTGTAAATTTTTCAGTAACTAATGCAGCACTTTTTAGTTTTATCTACTACTTTTTAAATCTGTATTTTTAGAGTGTTTTGTTATCATCAAGTTTCTCTTAATTTATGGCTACAATTTTAGTAGACATAAATTGGGGGAGATTGTTGGGAATATGCCGTGAACTTGATGATTACATTAACAAAACACCTTAGTAGATTCAACTTAGTGAAAAATGTAGCACTCGATGGATAATCAAATATAGTCCCGACGGATGACTCAATATAGTCCTGATGGATAATGATTTGACATCCATCGAGTGAGTAGCTTATGTAACAATAAGTCATATAGCACATTTCTGCAAACATCTTTGTATAGATTCTGTAGTAGCATAAAAGTCATGTTGAATTTAATTAGATATGCAGAATAGATTGATTAATTGTAAATATAAGATGTGTTGTAATTATGTATAAATGAAATGAAGTCAAGTGTCAAATAGCTACCCGACGGATGATTAACAAAGCTACCCGACGGATGATTAAAAATGCAACCCGACGGATGATAATCATGTACCCGGCGGATGATCAATTCAAACATCTATTGACAGTGACAACACAGTCACATACGTCGAGTGTTTGCAAAAGGAATGTGGCAGCGTATTCAGCTGGGTTTTTTAGAACAAAGAAGCATTACCATTTCCATGCTATTATGAAGATATTCAAAGATACTGGAATAGAGTAGTGAAGCAGCATGGTATTAGACTTGATAGGTTTTGTTTTAGTATCTTGTCTTATTACTATGTAATCTTGGTGATATATAAACCAAAAGTAGCAAGTAGAACAAGAAGAAGACTAAGCAAATACATTCTCAGAGAAACAATTGTAAACTGAATCCTGTAGCATTTTTCTATAAGTTTAGTTGTTCATATTTGTAAGCAGCTGTGAGCTATTCAAGCTTCACAGGGTTCTCTTGATATATATATATATATATATATATATATATATATATATATATATCTGGTGGATACATTCAAATCCACCAGAAAGTTTTTTAAAGGATTGTGTTTTTAATTGCTTGTGTTTTGATTTATCTAACTCTTCATTCCGCACTTTGCAAATCAAACACTTATATATTATTAAGTTAGAACCATTTTTCTTTAATCTTAAAAAGTAGCCAGAATTACATGCAACCCCCCTGTAATTCTTGTTGTATTGTTAGGGACTAACAGTTAGTAAGCCAACTAAAGGAACCTGCAAATATAATGAAGCAGATTTAGATGATCCCTACTCATTATGTGATAAGTTTGATTGCATCCCTTGCAACTTGAAAGTGATGAAGAGTTGTCACAAACTGAGAGTAGACTTAAGAGAAACACAAATTGAGTCCACATCTGAAAGGGAAAATGCACAACAATCATTGAACTCTATTTTATTTAAAACTAATCACTCTACTTCTGCTAAATCAGTTAACAATAAGAAAGTACCCAACACTACTTCGGTTACTAAACACACCTGAATCTCATTGTGTGCAGGGCAAAGTGAAGAAAGTCATATGGATCATTGACAGTGGATGTTCCAGACATATAACAGGTGATAAGGCCCTGCTATCACAGTTTGAGGAGAAAGCTGGCCCATTGGTGACCTTTGGAGACAACATCAAAGGATTCACAATGGGATATGGCAAGATTGTTTCTGAAAATGTTGTCATTAGTGATGTAGCACTAGTAGTTGGTCTTGAGGTGAATCTTCTCAGTGTTAGCCAATTTGCATACAAAGGCTTTGAAGTTTTATTCAACAAAGAAGAATGCACCTTTATCAGCAAGAAAACTGGTGAAATTGCTCTGAAAGGAGCAAGGAAAGGAAGCTTGTTTTTTGTAGACTTGGACTCAACAAATAATGATGGTATTTGCTGCTTCTACACCAAGGCATCAGAAGAACAAAGCAAGCTATGGCATAAGAAGCTTTCTCACTTGAATTTCAAGGCAATTAACAACTTAGTAAAAAAGGAGTTAGTAAGAGATATGCCCAAGCTGGAGTTTGCTCAAGTTGAAGTCTGTGAAGCTTGTCAGAAAGGAAAACTGAAAAGATCTAGTCACAAGTCAAAAACTGTGAATTCTATTAGTGCACCCTTGCACCTAATTCACATGGACTTGTTTGGCCCAGTAATTGTCTTATCTATTTCAAGGAACATATATGCACTTGTGATGGTGGATGATTTCTAAAAATACACTTGGGTAGAGTTCATGAACTCTAAAGATGAAACTCCACATATCATAATTGAGCACATTAAGAAGATAGAAAAACAGGCAGAGGATTACAATCATGTGAAAAGACTGAGAAGTGACAATGGAACAGAATTCAGAAATGCTACATTAAGTGGATTATGTAAAGGCACGGGAATTGTTCAAGAGTTCTCAGCTACCAGGACACCTCAACAAAATGGAGTAGTTGAGAGAAAGAACATCACATTGGTTGAAGCTGCTAGAACAATGCTGCAAGATGCCAAGTTGCCACCAAGTTTCTGGAAAGAGGCTGTCAACACTGCATGTTATACACAGAACAGATATCTCATTAACAAGGCACATGGAAAGTCACCCTACTCAATCATGTCCAAGAGAAAGCCTACTGTAAAGCATCTTCATGTGTTTGGAAGCAAGTGCTACATTTTAAAAGACAATTCTGAATATGTGGGAAAATTTGACTCAAAGGTCTTTGAAGCAATTTTTCTGGGATATTCACTGGAAAGAACAGCCTACAAAGTCTAATTGATTGATCAAAAGAAGATCATGGAAAGCACAGATGTGACCTTTGATGATGACAAGTGTCCAGGCTTGGAATGCCTTGATGGAAATGAAGCTGAAGCCCTTGCATTTGAAAACCTCAACATTGATAGTGATTCTGATGAAGAAGATGAAAGTATTACACAACAAATGATGAATGAAGAGTCTACCGGATAGGAAAATCATGAGAATGGAAGCTCATCTCAAACACCTGAAGTTGATGGGATAAACTCAGGGGGAGAAAGAGAAAAAGGATCTAACAATCACACCAATAATGAAGAAAATAATGAAGGCACAAGTCAACACACTCACACAAGAAAGTGGGATAGAAGTCACTCCAAAGAAGAAATTATTGGTGATCCTACTGCTGGTGTGAGAACTAGAAGTGCAATTGCTAATGAGTGCCTACATGCATGTTTTCTGTCCCAAGTAGAGCCTAAGAAAATTGATGAAGCTCTATTGGATCCTGACTGGATATTTTCCATGCAGGAAGAGCTGAATCAATTTGAAAGAAGCAAATTCTGGAAGTTAGTTCCTACACCAAAGAACAGAAGCATTATTGGAACAAAATGGGTGTTCAGGAAAAAAATGGATGAAAATGGTAAAGTTACCAGAAATAAAGCAAGGTTGGTTGCTAAAGGCTACTCACAAGAAGAATGAATTGATTATGATGAAACTTTTGCTCCTATTGCAAGACTTGAAGCTATAAGAATTTTTCTAGCATTTGCTGCACACTCAAATTTCAAAGTGTATCAAATGGATGTCAAAATTGCCTTTCTGAATGGTGAGTTAGAAGAAGAAGTTTATGTGCAACAACCTCCTAGCATTGAGGATCCAAAGTTTCCTAACTTTGTGTATAAGTTACTCAAGGCTCTATATGGACTAAAGCAGACACCTAGAGCTTGGTATGACACACTGTCAGATTTCTTACTAAAGCATGGTTTTACTAGAGGAACCATAGACAAGACTCTCTTCTACAAGAAACATGGTGAAGATATGATCCTAGTTTAGATCTATGTGGATGATATCATCTTTGGTTCTACTAATGAGAAGTTGTGCCAAAGATTCTCCATGCATATGAAGAATGAATATGAAATGAGTATGATGGGGGAACTGAGTTACTTCCTTGGACTTCAAGTCAGCCAAAAAAGTGATGGTATCTTCATTAGCCAAACTAATAATGTCAAGGATTTTTTAAAAAAGTTTGGAATGGTTGATTTACATGCATCCACACCTATGTCTACTACAACAAAGTTGGATGAGGATTAAAAGGGCAAGAGTGTAGATATCTCAAGCTACAGAAGGATGATTGGATCATTGCTTTACTTAACATCAAGTAGACCAGACATCATGTTTGCAACATGTCTATGTGCAAGATTTCAAGCCAATCCAAAAGAATCACATTTGATGGCTGTAAAGAGGATTTTCAGATATTTGAAGGGAACTCCAAACTTGGGATTATGGTATCCTAAGGGAACTGGTTTTGAAGCTGTTGGATACACAGATGCAGATTTTGCTGGATGCATGGTTGACAGAAAAAGTACCAGTGGAACCTGTCAATTTCTTGGACAAAGACTTGTATCTTGTTACAACAAGAAACAACAATATGTATCAACTTCTACAGCTGAAGTTGAATATATAGCTGCAGGAAGTTGTTGTGCTCAAGTGATTTGGATTAGAAATCAGCTAATGGATTATGGCCTAGTGTTACACAAAATTCCTATCATGTGTGACAATATTAGTGCTATATCTATAGTAACTAATCCAGTAAATCATTCTAGGACAAAGCACATTGATTGAGGTATCATTTCATTAGAGAACATGCTACTAATGGTACCATTGAGCTCATTTTTGTACCAACAGAAAAACAACTAGCTGATATTTTTACTAAACATTTGGATGAAGCAACTTTCACTAGACTTGTAAGTGAAATTGGAATGCTCAATTCTTCATCCTAAGGAAAGAACTCAGCTAATGTTGTGCAGCAGATTAATCTCCAGTAAATTAAAATTAATTTGATTAAATTGGAAATTAACTGAAATATGAATTATAAATATTTCAGAAATCTCTGTATATTTGTCTTTCAAATTCATTTAACTTGGAATTTTTCAAATTCTGAGTAAACTGCTTAGGTGTTAATTTACATCCTTAATATGTAAAATTAACTAAAGTCAGAATTACAATAACCAAAAGTATCTAGCAAACTGAGTTCTCGATAAGTATAAATTGACTTCTCGACAAGTTATTTTAGGACTTCTCAAGTGAGTCCTCGATAAGTCAACTCACTGACTTCTCGAGTGACTTTTCGATAGGTTTAAAATGACTTATCGACAAGTCCTTGTAGAGTTCTCTAATAATGTTCATTCACAGAGTTCTTTACAAGTACAATTCTTGACTTATCAATAACTCAGAACTGAAATAATTTAAACTGATAAATTATTTTGGTAAATTACTTTTGGAAAAAATTTTATTTCGAATTTATTCAAATAAAAGTTAGAATTGATTCAGTCCGCATTTTGGACAAACTGGGTATTTATTTCACATTTCGATTAGTCTAGTTTGAGTTCTCTATAAGAGTAATTTAAAATGACTTCTCGACATGTACTTCATTTCTTTAAATGACTTCTCGATAGACAACTCCAAATGTCTATTTTTGAGTTCTCGACAAGTCATATACTTTCACTATAAATACCCAGACTTATCGATTAATTTGAACTTGGAATTTTTCAAAATTATAAGTAAACAGAATATTTATTACTTCATATCCTCAGTATATGAACTTAATAACAGATCAAAAGGAGCAAAAAGTATGAAAAACTGAACAAATTTAATTCATAAATTATGTTCAGAAAAATACTTTTGACATACTTGTCTCTAATTTCTCTAACTTATTGACACATCTACATGCTTTTATGATTTCTTGATTACGTGGAAATATGTTAGTCCAATGTTAGTAGACTAGTACATTATTTGTGTTGTTTTGAGCATGCTGATAGTGGTTAATTTATTTGATTGAATGCTGATAGGAGGAGTTACTTTTTGTGTAGGGAGTACGTGCTTATTTGCATGGGGAATAGTCACTCTCTAAAGTAAACTAATTTTCTTGAGTACTTACATGGGGAATAGTAACTAGTCATTCTTAACTATCTAATATGTGTATATGTTTATTATTCGTATTATCCGGGAAACTCAAGAGTCTATTGGTTTCAATCTTTACTCTCTCTTTAATTAAAAACGCCTCCCTCTTTATCATTCATCAGCACTCTCTTTCTAATAAACTTTTTAGCCTCAAAACTCACCTATTGTTCTTTTCGCTCCAATGGCTGCCCCCGTTTTTCACACACTCAACCATGGTGTTTATCTTCCAGGTCGGAACTTGACTTCAAATCCGCATCAAGGGGTTCTTATGCAGCCCTTTTGATCTTCCATGAGATATCTTTGATGAACTCTCATGGGATGATCAACTTGGTATTCTTTTCTTTGAGATGGAAGTCTCTCTTGAGCTAGAGAGATGAGCTAGGATGGCTGAGCAACAACGACTTGCTGCTTTGGAGCTGCAGGAGAGAATCATTTCTCTTGCAAACTCCATGTCTAGGGCGTACGAGCGCAGGGCAAGGAGGTTGGCGGCAAAGAAGAAGAAGGCTAAACTAGAGTAGTTAGGATTAGGATTTACTTGTTAAATCTATGTCTTAATGTACTATGTTTCCATTTTTAATGAAAGTTCTGATTCTTGTCTTGCAATCTCTTGTTTGTGTAATAATTTCTATGTGCTTATATCTATATTAAATTTTTTCTTCTCTGCAATAATGCTTGCAACTAAAATATATTGCAATGTATTTGTCTAATGAAACTCCAAAAAGATACATTTGTTCAATGCATTACATGTTTATACAAGACATCAACAGGGAATTCAAATAATCAATCCACAAATATTGGTGCTAAAACAGCACCTAAAACATTTCAAAACCAAACTGCAGTTTACCCATGCACAGGAACACAAACACAAACTCAAACACAATCCCACTCAGGTAACTCTCAAAAGGAACCTATTTTACAAAAGGACAAAATCCCCAAAATGTTCTTCAGTTATTTTGTTGCTTGAGAAAAAGGAATTGGTATCACAAACATGGAAATTTATCAGCTTTTCATGAATATCACTAATGCACCTTCATGTTTAAAACACTCTTAACAGACTGATAGGTTTGAGGGTAGTACTCCTGAGGGGGAGCTATCTAAATCCTCTCCAATTCAATTAGAGGTTCCTCAAGAAGGAACAACTCCCCTCATAACTCTAGCAGAGGCTGCCCTAGCAGTCAAAGCTAGAAGAACAATTTTCTATCACAATGTCATAAGAAAGGCAAGCTTAGCACATTCAAGTGCTAGTGTGTTGCAAGACACACAAGGGTTTGAGGCTGGTGCACCTGGCAGTAACCCAGTCAAATCCCCTCCAATTTAATTGGAGGTTCCTAGTACAAGTGGAGGACAACACACTGTCATAACCACAGAGAAATCTGTGAGTCAAACTGTGACCCCAGTCATAGATGCTTATGCACTCATTTTTCTGGTGAAATGAGTATGATTAGCCCTATATGGTCTTCCCATAATCATATGATCACATATTAACTCTTCTCAGCCACCTCTTATTTCTGTAGGACAAACAACAGTTGAGCCTTTCATGTGAGAATGAGAGAATAGATTGAGAGAAAAATAGAAAATAAGAGATGCATGATCCTTCCTGGAAAAAGGAGAGGTAGAATGAGTGTCTGGATTTAGCAATCCTTGTGAGGTAACTCTGACTTATAAGTCATGAGAATAGTGCAGTGAGAAGTAGTGAGACTACTTATTCAAAAGAAAAGAGAGCTTAAGATTTTCCTATTCTAATCTACTTGGTAAACTCATCACTACAGACTTCACTAAAACTTGAAGCTGTTGATAGTGTTCTACATGAACGTTGACAAAAGCTTAAACAATGTGCATCTAGCTGGATCTTTCTTCCTGAAGATAATGTCAAAAAGGGGAGAATATATCTAAATGCCAAAACAAGCTAATGGATGTTGCCAGATAATAATATTCTTTTCTTGATAAGCGGAGAAGGACATATAAATCTAAATGTAACTCTGCAACTCATAACTCACAAAAGAAGATCAAATTGGGTTCTCGGGTTCTGCATTTAGATAAAGTTTTGACATCATCAACCATAACTTGTGCATAATTTAATAATGAACAATTCAGGGGAGATTGTAATATATAATAGATTATATCAAAGATTACTGAAGCTGAAAATGTCATTAGCAATCAGTTAAGCTTGGGGCCAACCCTAAGTAAGTTGTATTGTTATCTAAATTTGTATTATGTACTTATAACACTTAAAGTATGTAAAAATGCAAAGGAGTAGACTGGAGTCTTTTTCCTAAAACAGTCTCAAGCCTAAGGATTCTATCTGGAAGAAGATCAAGAAGATCATGCCTCAGAAGGATATTGAAGAAGCTTAGAGTTGAGTAAATTTGTTTGGAGAAAAATGTTCTAAGTCAAGATCTCTACAAGTCACAAATTTAATCTTATAGAGAAGTCATTCGAGAACTCCATAATGACTTATCGAGAAGTTATTCAAACTCTAGAGAGTACCGACGGATAAGCAATATCTACTCGACGGATGAGATATATATATATCCACTTGATGGATGAATAACATCTACTCGACGGATGAACAATATCTACTCGACGGATAGGCTATACATCTACTCGACGGATGAGCAATATCTACTCAATGGATAAGCAATATCCACCGGGAGTAGAGATGTCAGGAAAGTTACTCGAGAACTCAAAAAGAAATCGACAAGTCATTCCTTCACTAAAGAACTCAGAGTTATCGACAAGTCTATATCCATTCGAGAACTCAGAGATATCTACAAGTTAAGTGAAGTTATGAAGACTAGAGATCTCGATGAGCTGAAGACCTCTACAAGCCAAACTCATTATGGAGTACCAGACATCTCAATAAGCCTTTATACTTGTCGAGATATCAAGTGTTCAAATGAATCAAACTGGAGATCTCGAAGTACAGTCTCAAAGTACATAATTGCAGATCAGTTTAATATCCAAGATAAACAATCAACAAATAATCCAACAGCTGGATTGACAAGTCTACAAAAAGCAGCTTGAAGAGTGTGCAAGATCAATGGCAAAGATTAACTGACAGAGGAAGATTAAAGTAAACACGGGATGCTAAAGATATGTTAAGCCAGAAATGGAAGATTTGCTTTTCTATAAATAGAAATGACAAGTGACAGTTTAGAAAAGCTAATAGCATGTGTATTATCCACTGTGTAAACCAGCAGTTAACTGAGCTATAAAGTTAACTCTGGTCCTCTAGTTAGAGGTAAAAAATTAGATAAAAATTCTTGTAACACTCTCGAGAAGAAGCTGAGCTCTTTAACTTAGAAGAGCTTAGAAATTTTGTAGCAAAGCATCTTAATTTTTAATACAAAAATTAAGTGAGTTTTGAAGATCTGTGTTCTTTATTTTATGCAAGTTTAATTTCTGCATGTACACTTTTCTATACAAGATTTAATTTACTTTGTTCAACCATTATCTTTCAAGAAAAGCCTAAAATCAGAAAAACACATTCACCCCCTCTGTGTGTGATTCATTACCTAACAAAGGGTCCTGACCATCTTGACTTCAACTTTCCAGGAAAAAGACGGAGACGAGAGTTGAAAAAAGAACTTGTTGCCTTGGCACAAATTTCGTGAGTACTAGACCCCGATCGTGCCACCTCTTGACTTTCTCCTTATACATCTTGTTGTTTTCATAAGCTTGAAGTCAAAACTCATCAAGTTCATTTAACTGAAGCATCCTCTTCTTTCCAGCTGCATCCAAGTCCAGATTCAATTTCTTCAAAGCCCAATATGCTTTATGCTCGAGATCCACAGGAAAATGATACCCCTTACCATACACCAACTGAAACGGCGACATTCCCAATGGAGTCTTATATGTTGTCTTAATACACCCAAACAGCTTCATCAAGCTTTAAACACCAATCATTCCTTGATGGACACACCACTTTCTCCAAAATACGCTTGATCTATCTGTTAGATACCTCAGCTTGAGCATTTGTCTGAGGATGATAAGCCGTAGCAATGCGATGATTCACATTATACCTGTAACGTCTGGGAAATTTACGTTTGTATTATATCATATTTATAATAAATTATACATGTGTTAATATTTCATTTAAGTGGAATTAACTGTCAAACCCTAATTGCTACGTGTTACGTGCATTCTGTGTTGTCCATGTATTTTTAAGATATTTTTCAGATATTTTATTTTTCCTTTATAGCTTTCATTTCAAAAGTTTTACGACCCGAACCATGATTTTAAAGCAGGTATTTCAAATAAAACAATGGGCCTTATTTTTCATCAAACAGCTTCTACCATCGCAATATTCTGAACATCTAGGTATTATATAAATTTTCTCGTTTTGCGAAAAATGACTTTTCCGGGCCCCATTGGGTGTTAAAAACCCCACAAAAATCACATTTTTATTTTTATAAAATTATAGGACTTTCATTTATATCATTTCTTTGTATTTTTGCATTATTCACAATTTTTGGGAAATTTTTGCTTATATATTGTATATATAAAATATTTATAAATTAAATTTTTATACACCAAAATTACAAAATTAGGGGCTTATTAATTTTAAAAAGTGTAGAATTAGAACCTTAATTTTAATTAGGATTATTAATTTCACTACTATAAATAGCCTAATTTTTATTTAATTAATCATAATTAATAATTAAAAAAAATCAGAAAATTAGAAAATTCTCTGTAGTCGGGTTAGGGTTTGTAATTCGGGTCAAGATTCGAGCAGTGATTCCGATCAGTTTCCGGCATCGATTACAGTCATGTAAGTACTCAAAACGAAGCTCTTGAGTTCTTCTTTCGGTTTGTATCATCAATTTCATTTTTAAATCAGTATATTTTTTATTTCGATTCTAGGGTTTATAACTGCGATTTGGGGTTTTTAGTTCTAGGGGTTGTTGGATGATTTTGATGACTGATATAGTTTCTCTGTATTGTAAGCAATCGATTGGTACTAATTAATTGAACAAACGATACTAGAATCGATGAACTCGATTTCCAGGGTTTATGTTCGATTTTCAAATCATAACTCTGTAATTTCTGTGAATCTTTGGTTCTGGTAATGTTAGGGCTTTGATTGTAGGTGTTATTAGCTTTAATTTGCACTATTAAACGTTAAGTTTCATGTACGATTCTGTGATTTCGATATTTGGCCGGATTTTGAAGTCGTTTTGGCCGGAGGTAGAGATCCAGGGATGTTTCTGGTATGATTTGGCCGGGAATAGATTGGTGAAGTAATTTGGAGTTGAAACCCTGTGAAAAACGAACCAAACGGTTCTTTTTTTGGCCTGAAAACGGGTTGCCGGAATCTTGGCCGGTCCCCGGATTCTGGGTAGATTCCGGTCATGTTCTTCATGACCCGGAATTGACCCGTTTGACCCGTTTCCAGAACCCGGTTTTGATCCGTTTTGTCAGGAATTTCATTTCTGACAAGTGTTTCTGAAAAATAATTTTTATTTTTATTTTTATTAATTTTAAAAATCATTTTATTAATTTTATAAATTGATTAATTAATTATTTAATTAATTGATTTATATTATAAATAATTCTGAAATATTTTCTAAAAATCAGATTTAATTATTTTCTTAATTATTTATTATTTATTATTTATTTATTATTTATTAATTATTTAAAAAGGATTAATTATTTTGATAATTAATCAAATAATTTTCAATAAATCATAATAAATTCATTTGAATTCCAAAAATTATAGAAAAATTATTTTTAATTCTGATTTTTTTTAAACAATTATTTAAAAATTATTTTAGGATTTAAAAATTAGTAATAATTATTTATATTGAATATTAAATAGAATTATCTGTGTTTAATTGATATTAAATAGACTGTTAGTCCGATTCGAGCGAAACGAAAGCCCTTTGACTCAGAAAAATGAATTCGTTTCATTAAAAATAATATTAAAATCTAATTTATTCTAGAAATTTGTTGACTTTGTTATTTTTTTGATTATCAGTTGAATCGCGTGCCGAGACGAGTCCGAAAAATTCCGAAAAATAGGAAACGAGTCAGATAATGATTAGTTGACCGATCAGCGAGTCGATTTTGATTCTAATTTTTTTTTTAAATATAAAAATGATTATGTTCTTATGTGCTTATGTGTATTGTGTGGTTAATCGAGTCTTACTTGCTAATATATACGAGTTAGTCATAAGCTCATGGGTAGACAATAGGAACGATATGAAGTCGATTCAAGACGCAATTGAAGTACGGAATGACTAAACCAGTCTATTTCTCTAACAAAAGCTAAGCCAGCAAGGCAGGTTGAGTCGGTGATAGACGAAGGTGATATATATGCAGTGAGTCACGGAGAAGGCAAGTTTTTTTTCCTATTCTACTTTCAGAATAGTGATATTTCTTCAGATTCTTAACACACTTGCACTCTTTTGATTCTCTTATTCATATTTTATTTCGATTCTTGATTTCTCCTTTTCATTTGAATTCATTGTTCATATTCCTATTGTTACTCACAAATATTGATATATTCTGGTGATGAGAATATATCAAAGCACACCGATTATCCTGATTGCTACTTCAAAGACTGGATAATGATACTTTTGGGGATTAAGTTTACTTAATCCTAAGGACTGGGACATAACCGGATCCTTGAGATGGGCCATAGTGCCTGGGTGCACAAAGGGATCTATATAGTGGGATATAGATCTGTACTATATCCTGGATGATCTGCAGGATATAGATGCGAACTTGTGTTCAATTTAGTTCGTTTGTATTCGCCAGCAGTGGCCTTCTTTCTATTCTCACGGGGTTATATCTTTGCAGATATACCCAGGTTACCGATTCACTTACACTGCTTAAACACTGTTTATATTTTATAGACTTGTTGAGCAATTTTTGGCTCACTCCTTTTTATTGTTATTCACCTTATTATTTTCAGTTAAGAAGAAATATGAAACCCATCAGGACTCGAATGGTAAAGAAGCGGGTCAAGCCTCGGGATCCTCTCATACCCAAGGTGTTGATCCCAATCCAGGAAAAAAACTTTGAGTTGCCCGAACAGGTGGAGTGTAGATAGTTAGTGTGTGTGTTTGAATAAAAGATGAACTTAGTTCAAAAAATGGTTAGACAATGGTTTGTAATAAAGAGAGTTTGTAAGATTTTGAATTTGGTTTGTAATAAAGTAGTTAGTGGTTCTTGTTTTCATATTTCGGCCTAAAAAATCCTGGTTAGTGTTAAAAGGGGTTTAGATTCATTTCTTTATTATTTGTTAATCATATTATACAGGTTTGGTGATTAGCGAGTATGCCCCAGACTTATACCCCGGGTCTGGAGGGCGTTACAATACCTTTTCATCATAGCAGTGAACTTGCGATTACAAAAATGTGACCCGCCATCACTGATTATGACTCTTGAAGTTCCAAACCTTGTGAATATTTGCTTGTGAAGAAAATTAAGCACCACTTTCACATCGTTTATTGGCAACGCCTTAACTTCAACCCATTTCGATATATAATCAACTGCCAACAAGATATACTGATTGTTACAAGAAGAGACAAATGGCCCCATGAAATCAATTCCCCAAACATCGAAGACCTCAACCTCGAGAAGCACATTAAGAGGCATCTCATCCTTTTTAGACATATTACCCGCACGTTAACATCGATCAAATTTCAAAACGAACTGATGAGCATCTTTAAACAATTTTGGCCAAAAGAAACTTGCTTGAAGAACACAAGCTGCTGTCTTTTCTCCACCATAATGTCCTCCATAAGCTGTTGAGTACAAATACACCAATTCAAAGCTTATTAGAGCATAATAAAGTGTCATAAATGCCACTCAACAGTATGGTATAATAAGAATTATTTGTTATAATATTAAGTGAACTAAAATATGGGTTGTACTGTTTAGTATTATATGTGGTGGAGAAATGGTGAGTTTAGAAGGTGGCAATTGATTGGTATACTTTTGGATTGATTGTTGGTTGTTTGATTGATTGTTGGTGTCGGCTTGAGTCCGACTGGTAGTCAGTGGTACAGAGGAGATGCAGCCCAAAATTTCGGAAAATACCCTACTTTTAAAGGTAAAAATTATACTTCCGTGTGTTATTGATATTCCGGTTGATACTCCAAATGATTACGATTTTGATTCTTTAAAAAGGTTGTTATAGCCAAACCGACTTTATATAATTGGTCTTTGATTTTATTTAGCTAGTCATTACTTGGTTCGACTGATCAACTGAAAGAGTTAATGGGTTAATTTTACCAACTAATGGTCAGCTAGATGGAAATCAATTCCAATTAGATTAAGTAAAATCTGATGTGATTTTCAAGTCCGAAATCAAAGCAATGAGAAATTTGGAGGAAGTAAGGACATCAGTAGAATTCAAAAGTTGTTGCAAGTGTGTGAGGCTTTATTTGGATGAATATGCCCTTTGTAATGATAAGAAAAATAAAAAAGTTATTTGTATAGACAAATGAGAAGAATTTTTTTAAGAACTAAAGATTCAAGATAGAGTAAAGAGAATGAATGAAGAGAGTGAAGAATGGAGGTTGAATAAAGAATATATTAGTAACTACACCAATATAGATGTTGTTAGACAATCAAAGAGATTTTATCATCTGCAATATTGTTTTATTAAAGGACTTGAAGGTATACTAATATATAACGACAATGTAATGAGAATTACTCCAAAATACCGGAAAACTCGCGTATACAAGTATCCTACGTACAGTAGAAATTAATAATGATAGTAAAGTATATGAATTAAAGGGTTTCGTTCCATAGTTAGCCACATGAATGGTTTATTTGATGAAGAACCGGACAGTACTATCGGAAAGGCTCACTTATGTTAAGAAGAAATAATGAACTATGAGAACGAAGAACTTAAATAGGAAAGAAAGTGGAATCAAAAGGATGATAAAGAAACATTATAAGATGCCATGATATAAGTAAGATATGAGTATTATGAGGGACAGAAGTAAAGTGAGGAAATGATGAAACATTTGTAAAGTGAGATAGGGAATGCATCCCAGGAGTACGATTAAGTACCGAGGCCTAAAAGAAAATATTTAGTGACCAGACATGAAGAGAAAATGGGGGAAAGCGTTAATCAAATCATTATTGATAGGTTATCCAAAACCTACTCATTCTCTTTTATTAATAAACAGTTTGTCCAATAAGTGAGTTAGTTGCTTCTTGAAGAAATGGTGGTACGTCATCAGATCCAGGAATTGATCATAAATGATCAATAATATTTGATTGGAGATTTGACAGAAATATTTAGAATACGATGAATTATGTTGAACCAGAATAACATATACCACTCCTAGATAAACGAACATTAAGTAAGGCAGAACTAAATATAGGAATTTGGCTAAACATCGAGAACTCAAGTGATTCAAGTTACTCCAAGAATATGATGTAAGATATAGATGTCAAAGAAGACTTTATGATAATATGGCATAAAGAAAGAATAAACGTTATATGTGACTAGGTGTCAAGGAAGAGCATTGCAGTCAGTTTAGTATGATAACTCCCTAAAACCAAAATAAATGATAATATGGATTAGAATATGTGGGTGATGCCTCCAGGTTAGTATATTTTCTTCTAAATAGTAAGAGATTTTCGCTCGGCAGATATACTCGATTGTTATTCAAGGAAATTAAGGTATGATGATAAGTTTGTGCGTCAATTATATCCAGTCGAGATTTCCTCATTAATTCTTAATTCTGGAGTAATTTCGAGAACGTTAGAAATTGAATACGCCATGGTCTCGGTATATCATTCGCAGATGGACAAGAATAGTAATGGAACGATTAAAGAGCCTCAAATGCGATTGAAAGCGATTACAAGCTAGGCTAATTGAACAAAGGAACATATGGGAATGAGGTTCAACAGCCAGTAAATGTTAAAAGCGTTCATGAACATAAATTATTAGAATTGGAAATAAAAAATGGATAATATACATTATGTTGGTCATTTTGAGACTGTAAGATAGACCGGAAGATTGTGAGTGAGTTGGATTTACCGCCTTATGTATAACATGTTCATAGGGTATTTATATGTGTATCACTAGGAAGAGTAATTTGGCTCCATTATATATATATGGAGACTTGAGTTGAGTTATATGAGCAACTAATTGAATATGATGTCAGCAAGAGGCTGTGGAGTAATGATTGATGTTGCAAGTTAAAGTTAATGAAAAGTTGTAAGGTTGAAGGATCAACCTGAGAAATTGGAAGTGAGCTACTTGAATGTATCATTATCTGATCTTTAGTGTGATTCAGAGGACAAAATCCTTTTAAGGGGGAAGGATGTAATATCCGGGATATAGCGTGTAATTATCAATAAATAATTATTATGTGATTATTAAATAAATTTTTGGTGAATTAAATAGACGATTGGTGTTGATATGTGGATGTTTATATGTGGTAAAGTATAGGTATGTTAATTTTATTTTTATTAAATCCCGAATAAAATCTAGATAATTACGATATTTTTCTGGTAATTTTTGGACGGTTATATGATTATATAATGATTTATGAATTTATTAATTATTTTCTGAATAATTACGAAACTATTTTATAAGACTCGGGAATTGTCCAACTTCAACTATTTTTTGCATTTTTACAACCCAAAACTCTTCGGAAGACCCCTTCCTAACCTAATCTGATTATTTCGGACATTTTTCGTGTTTTGACTTTTTCAATCCGGAGTACGGTTTGACCCGTACACATCCCGACATAAATTTTTCGATACGATAATCATTTTTATAGACCAACAAAACCTGTATTCGAGAAAGATGGGATATTATTACATTAATTTCGTATAAAGTGTTTTATAAGAAGCGAGGTGTTGATAATTATCCAAATTTTTTGATAATTATCCAAAACGGATCGTTTTTGTAGTTACTTAGCGGCTAAGTAACATATACTTTGATCCAATGCGATCCAAAGCGTATTAATATTCCATAAATAAAAATAGCCTATTTCTTATTTCATTTTATTCGTATAATCACAATCGATCAGTAAAAACATAGAAAATATAGAGAAAACCCTAATTAATCATCGCGTTCTTGAGAATTAAAATAAAAAACGAAGGCGTTACCGAACTCGTAATCGAACATGCCATATAACGAATCGAAGATCTCGAAAAGCTCTTTCAGAATCAACCATCAATTTCAGTGCAGAAATCAAGGTTTTAATCTTATTTATTTTAATTCAAATTAATTAATGATTAAAAGAGAAATTTTTGATATTGATATTGTTTATATGATTTGATATTTGAATATTGCAGACCTTTTCTTCCTGATCATTTTGGTATGTCATACGTGTGATTTGGAGATCCATAACATGTTCAAATTGTTGTTTGATTCTCGAATTGAAGAACTAGGGTTTATAGCTATGAATATTTACAATTGAAATTTAGGCGTTTCTTGTTTAGGGGTTATTAGTTGAAATTGATTGCATGGTTGAGTAGATCGTTTAACAACGAATCGAATGGTATAATTGAAATCATCGAACGATATCGGGAAGGGGCTCGTCGGAAAATCGGGTGTAACGGCGGCTTATTTTTTCGGTTGAATTTCCGGCTTATCCATTAATTGTTCGACTGATTTGTTGTTGCAGATGTGGTTCTGGAAGCCTGAGAATCAATTTCTGTGAATTTGGTGTTGTTATGGGCTTGGTACAGGGTGGCCGGAAAAGCTCTAGTCGCCAGGCGGCAACCAGAGGGGGAAAAATTACAGTTTAACCCCCAGTTATTTTCAAAAGTTGCAAATTCAATATTCTATATTAAAAATTTATGAAACTTGGATTTCTGTTTATAAAAATTTCAAATATTAGCCTTATGTTTTAATTATTTTCAGAAATGATACTTCTTTTTATGATATTTTCAGAAATTGATTTTTATCTATTTTAAAATTTAAAAATTCAATATTCATTTTCTGAAAACTATTTTTATTTCAAAAAAATCTTAATTAATTTTTATTAGTTGATTATTCATTATTTAATTATTCAATTAATTTAGATATCAATTGATTATATAATTTAATTAGTTATTAATTATTTTTAATTGATATTAATTAGATTTAATTATTTATTTTTGATTTAAAAATTTTGAAAAATAGTTTCGAGCTTTAAAATGTTATTTTAAATTATTTTCAAAGCTCGATAATTATTATGAAATGATTTTAAAGTCAGATTCGGATGGTCCAAACCTTTTATTTTATTATAAAATGATTCGGAGACCCGTTTTAATTCTGAAAAATGTTCAAAAATTCCTATTACATACCTGGAAAATTATTTTAATCCTCAATCTTCTTTGAAAAATTATTTTGATCAAGTGAGTAGAAGCGAAACATAGAAAAAGAAGAACTTTTAGATGAGTACAGGTAAAGTTGGAAATCATCTGTGATAAGGCAAGTACTTCTGAACCTTCTTCAAGACATATTGCAAATATTTCTGAACTTTCTCGTAACAAGTTGCTAGTATTCGAAATAAGTCATGTTTTGTATTACAAGCGCTTTAAACTATCCAACCTTGAACCCTGATCATATCATTCAACTTGAGCTGTAAGCTTTATTTCTTGTAAACCACTGACGGTTGATTTCCCCGATATTAAACCATACAAATACAATACCACTCCACAAATATATACACACCATAAACCAAATACTGAAACAGAATTACTTGTGCATACAGACACTGATATACCCTATAATACCCTATAACATCAAAGATCTATACCCTGTTTTATCATTGAACTATTGTTCATCAGATACCTTATTCTTCAACAGGATTGAATCTGTTCTTCATATATATACCTGGATATACCTTGGTGATACTTATGAAATATCTTATGCTCAGAGATAAATGCTTTATCAATTTTAATTATGATTATGTTTTATTGAATTATAATGGTTATCATATTGAATCATTTTAGAATTGGATGGATTTATAAATGTGGGCCAGATTCGTGGTCCGACCAGATTCGTGGTAATATTAGGCCAATACGTGCCTTGGATCCAGTATAAAGAGTAGAGTTGTGTGCCTTGCCCGGGGTTAGTGTATGACTGATCAGCAGCCTAATCTTGGTTTTTAAAAAGAAAAGTGAATATCCAATTCTAATCATTGCTTATCCAGAAATTTGATTCTTCTGAATCACTGCAACTGATTATTGTTTAACCTCAGTTATTGCTATTATGACTTGCTGAGCTAGTTAGCTAACTCTTGCAAATCTTTTTATGTTTTCAACAGTTGAAAAGGAAATTGTTGGTAGCGAGGATTCCCATTCCCTAGGTACGAGCTAGGAATTCCAGGTTAAGTTGGATCAAGCTAGCAGTAGTTTTATATTATAGATGAGTTATGCAAGATTGTAAGAATGATATCATTATCAGTTGTAAGTTGAACTAGTTGGGATATGGTACGATGTAATAAAAGTTGAGTTTGTGGCTTATTTTCATACTTTAACCTGTTGTGATCCGTGGTTGTGTAAAGAAGGGTCAATGCATATAATATATTTATATACAGGTTTATTTCTTGTGTGTCCGTTGTGAACCCCAAACTTCAAACCCGGGTTTGGAGGGCGTCACGGTCTTACCTTATGAAGATATTCCTGGTAGAACACCTACAAAAGGTGTGGTAATCAAGGAGGCCAGTCAAACTGATGCTGAAGGGCCTTTAAGGTCTCTAGCAATTGTAAATGTTGACATGAGTTATAAGGGGAAGGAGAAGATTAGTGGGAAATCACAGCCAAGTCTAAAGCAAAATTTAAGAAGAAATCAACATCTAAGGTGTCAAAATCACAAACAATGATAGATCCAATCTATTCAGTTGTAGCTATAACGACTCGTGTATTTTTTTTGAATTACTTAAATATGTAATTATGGAAGTATTAAATAAATAAAGTATGTGTATAATTTTTTTCAGCTCTGTTTTATTTTATTATAATGTATGTGTGATTTATGGTGTACCGAGTTGTCCCCGTAATTTTTATGGAATTATATTGAATTGTTTTCACTTTTAAAAGTGGATTTAATGCAAATGTATTTGTATAAATATTTGGAATGTCTTTAAAATTGTTTTTTTGTGGTTTTATAATTACAATAGTTATTTTTGGGATTTTATAAAATTTAGAAATCAATATTTCATCAATTATTTAACCCCGTATGATTTTCTGACTGTATTTATTTGTAAAACCCGTATTTAATTCCAGAATTCTTCAAAAATTATGAAACTCATATTTATTAAAGTTGGGAATATTCCGAAAATTTTAAAATTATTTTGGAAATTTTTGTGATTAATTTTACCGCGTGTTGATTCGTTTATTTGAGAAAAGCGGGTATAAATTATGTTTCAAAAATTATTTTAAAATTTTGAAATTTACGTTTTTATTAACTTCGGGATATTTATAACATTTTAAGACTATTTTCGTGATTTTCTGATTTTGTTTTAAGTACAGCTCGATTCGTTAATTATGAAATGTGTGTAGGAGTTGTAATTCAAAAATAATTTAAAAATTATGAAAATTTTATTTTATTACTTTCAGGATTTTTAGAAAATTTTATGATTTATTTTGGTAATTTTCTGAGCTTATTTTATGCGCAACCTAGTTCGTTTAAATGCAGAATGCGAATCAGAATTGAGGCTTGTAAGCAGAAATAAGTATACATGGTAAAATTCTTGATACGTGTCGAAGTTTTACAAACTGCTATACACGTGTTGCTACTGGATTGTTATAGAGAAATAAAAAAAACAATAGAAACGAACCACTCATGTTCTACCCCCCATTTCTTAATCTCTCTTGTCCTGTTTCTCCAGTTGCGGTGCTCTCTTCCTTTCCTCCTCGGTATCGCCACTGTCTCTATTCTTTTCTTTTTATTCTGATTACAAACTCGATCCGAGTTTGTTTTGGTATGGGTTTGATGCGGGTTGTATGTATATTGTATGTGCATATGTCCCGATTTGCTTTCTTCTTTTTCCACCGCCGCCCTTCTCCATTTTCCGGCGAGGGCGGTGGCGCGTGGGGGTGCTCATCTGGGTATGGTCTCTGTATAGTTATATAGTTATAAATAAATATTTTATAAAATATAACGGACGATTTATTTCTTAAAATAATAAGTATATGTGTTCTCCGAAAATGAATATTGAATCGAGATTTGAGTATATAAATCATGTATGTTACGTGTACTATAATAATGTATATAAGTACGAGTCGGGATTGTTAGCGTTTGGGTAGGATTTGTATTGAGGATATGTCAAGCATAACTGGGTGTCTAACCTATGGTATTTTGACCCTGTAGGTTCTAGTCCGGAAACCGAAAGTGGACGTTGGACTAAGGTTAGTCTGGTGGTCAGTCGATAAGCTCAGTAAGGTTCTAATCGAAGGACTTAAGTATTGAGGTCGAATCCAGGATGATTTAGTGGATAGACAATAAAGCCTGAGCGGCAGAGTCGATGAGTAATAATTGTAAAGCCCTGCATGGCAAGTACTTCTAAAACTTTGTTGAGATATAATGCAAATATTTCTGAATTCTCTCGTGACACATGGTTAAGTATTGTTAGTCCCTAAACAATTCAACAAGAATTATAGAAGGGGGGTTAAATGGAATTCTTGAAACTTTTTCTTAAATAAAATTGTTCTAACTTAAATATAAATAGATATCAGTGTGAATTGATTTGCAGAGTGCGGAATAATAACTTCAAAAGAATCAAAACACAAGTAATTAAAAACACATGTCTTTAAAAACTTTCTGGTGGATTTGAATGTATCCACCAGAGATATATAATATATATCAAGAGAACTCTGTGTAGCAAAAAGCTCACAGCTGCTTACAAATGTTGAACAACTAAGAGTGCAGAGAAATGCTAAGAATACGACTTACAAATTTTTCTCTCTTGGTTGCTTAGTTAGTTATTCTATTTGATGCTTCTTGGTTTATATATCACCAAGATTACAAAGTAATAAGACAGGATAATAAAACAAAAACTATCAAGTCTAATACTATGCTACTTCATTACTCTATTCCAGCATCTTTGAATATCTTTATAATAGCATGGAAATGGCAATGCTTCTTTGTTCTCTAAAAAAACAGTTGAATAGGCTTCCACATTCCATTTGCATACGCTCGACGCAGGTGACTGTGTTGTCACTGTCAACAGATGTTTGAATTCTTTATCCGTCGGGTTCATGATCATCCGTCGAGTTGTCTAATTGATCATCCGTCGAATGGCATTGTTGTTTATCCATCGGGTAGCAATTTGGCACTTGACTTCATTTCATTTATGCAGGATTACAAGACATCTATGTACAATTAATCAACCTATTATGCATACCTAGATAAAGTCAACATGACTTGAGTACTACTTACAGAATCTAAACAATGGTGTATGCAGAAATGTGCTACATACTTATTGTTACATAAGTTACTCACTCAACGGATAATAAATCATCATCCGTCGGGACTATAATCCTTATCCGTCGAGTGATACAATTTTCACTAAGTAAAATCTACCAAGGTGTTTTGTTAAATAAATCATCAAGTTCACAACATATACACAACTATCTCCCCCAATTTATGTCTACTGGAATTGTAGCCATAAATTAAGAGAAACTTGATGATAACAAAACACCCTAAAAATACATCTTTGAAAGTAGATGGATAAAACTGTGAAGTGCTTCAATTAACAAAATATACAAAGTTTAGCTCAAAGTCATTTTCAAGGTGCTCCTCCAGTCTGAGCAGATTTATCTAGTTCCTTGAAGGTCTGGATCTCTTTCCAAGCTTTCTGTTGTTTTCTTCTATCTAATTTTGGAGCTGTTTATGGAATTCCAGTTCATCAGATTCTGAGAGATTTAGCTTTTCTTGCATCTCCAAGAGAGTCTCATTGCTAGAGATGCTCAATAGGTCTTCTAGTCTGAAAAATCTTCTCACTCCTTTGTCATCCATGAACTCCATCAGCCAGTAGGGCCTTAGATGCACTCTTCTCCCTGTGTAAGGGATAATTAGAGTCTTTGGGAGTGCATCTTTAGCCCTAAAACTCCTCAGTTCTTCAATCTTCCTTAGAACCAATCTTCTTGTAGTTACATTGAACCCAAAATTCTTCTTGAAAGATGAATAAACCTTAATCAGTACAACTTGGCTTTCTTGAAGGATCTTGTGAAGTGGCCATTGAATTTCCTTTCATCCCTTGTACTTGAAAACTAGCCTTTCAGGTAGGTTTCTGTATGCATCAATTCCTCTCACTTCTTCTAGTTCATCTAGATAGAGATTTAGATCATAGAATTCCTTGATGTCACACAAGTACATGTAATCTACCTTATTGACTTTAGATTGAGCTTTGACTAGAGATTTGGATTTGAGAGGTGACAGCTTCACTTTCTTGACTGCTCTTGACTTTGTTCTCTTTGGCTTGCTAAGGATTGGAAAATTGAAGTCATGAATTGGTAGGCTTTCCCAATCTATTGGTTCATCCTTAGGCACAATAGGTTCACCATGAATGTTTCTCGAAAAGATCCACCACCTTGATGTCTTCAAATACCACAGTGGGTTTTGATGCTTGAGTTGTAGTTGAAGTGGATTCCTTAAAAAACTGATCCTTTAAATCCGTATCAACAAAATCGAGTTTCCTTTTGGTTTTTTGGCCAATTCCTTGTGTCTTGGAGATTTTTTCTGTTCTAATTGAACTTGCTTATGTGGATCTTGAGATTCAGTGATTCCAGATGGTTGAGAAGGAATTTGTTATGTTGGTTTCACAGCTTGTAGCTTGGCCAAGATAGCAGCTTGCTCTTTCTTTTACTTAACCTTTTTGGCATCTAGAATAGCTTGCTTCTTTTCCTGCTTCAATCTTGCCTTTTCTTCTCTCTTTGCTTGAGGAAATTGAGGATGTCCAGCCACCACACAGATTTCTTTCTCATTCCTGAAAACTTTAGCTATTCTTCTCTTTAAAGCTGAATCAGCTAGATCCTTGTAGAAGGCAATTGACCTTGACAGAAGCATCTTCTCATCAGGTTTAGGTGTCTCTTACACTGTATCCGAAAGGTTCTTTAATGATGATTTTGGATAGTTCACCCTTGGCTTCAGAATAATTTCAGCTTTTGGAGATTTGATGCAGGATGGTTGTCCTCTTTCCAGATAGTTCATGCTCATTTCATTCACAGAGATCTGTTTAACTTCAGAATGATGAATGGATGACTTTACTGGCCCTTTTACTAGCTCAAACTTCCTTTGTATGTCGTCATCAATTTTTTCCTAGTTGATTGGCTTCAACTGCTCCTTTTCAGCTTCTCTTAAATTAGCTGTTGCTGCATTGATCAAATCTATACTATTTGTTATTGGTGGCTTGGTGAAAGTAATTGTGGGCACAATTACGTTATTGATTTAAATTTGAAGCTTCTTCCCCTCACTTGGTCCTTTCTCCCCCTTTTTGTTATCATCAAGTTGAGTAGAGGAGGAGGTTTGAGCAGCCACCAGTTTTTGAAGTAAATCTGTCTGTTGGGCTTGATGAAGATGAATGGCTGTTAGAGATGCTTCCATAGCTGACATTCTTGTATCCAAAGCATATATCTTTGTTACAATATCAGAATTTTTTCTTAGTTGCCTTTTGATGTCAAGCATTGTGGCTTCTGGAAGCTTAGAATCCATTTTGTCTGAAATGGCCTTCTTCATCTCATCAATATCACCCTTGATGGTGTTAACATCTCTAGCATGTTGGAAGCCTTGAATCTGTTGCAGTTGCAGAGAAGCAAGATGTGCTTGAAGGAGCTTCTTGGTGTTGGCATTTATAGTGGTTTGAAGAGCAGTATTTGTCTGATTGATTAGTTGAATCAGGGTTGTCTTGAAGTAGTGCTCATCACAGTGCTTTGAAAATGCCCATGATGGCATTCCTGATCATGAACTTGAACCTACTTCTCCCTCTATGTCCAATGCCTCTTTTTCACTGTCTCCACTTTCATCACCAAAGAAATCTACTGAACCACTAGTCTCATAATCCACATCACCAGCTGCAGAATGCAAAGCTGTGATGGCATCCTTAGCTCTTAGCATTAACTGAGTGGTATGCACTAGATTGAGCATCCTTTGTGTATTATCATTGCCCTGTTCAGCTAGAAGTTGATAAGCTGGAATAGGATGAGTAAATGCCTCAGCATCAATGGAGGTGGAATCTATAACGGCTTGAGGTTGCTGAGATAGTCCCTCCATGTCTGCATCCTGGACATTCATTAATGCACTAGCAATGACATCCATCCTTATAGCTCCTGTACCTGCATTTCTCTCGTGTTCTCTCTTTTGTTGCATCAGGGTCTCACCCTGGCTCCCCACCCTCATACCCTCACCTTCACCATCTAAGGTGGGACTCCTCTCACTTTCTTTTTCCAATCCTGTTGAAGAAATGGATTGCATATTTTCACTCTTTTGCTCTCCTTTTTCCTGGGAGCAACCCAGACTCTCACTCATAGCACTCTCTGCCCTCAATCCTAAGAGTGACTGTACAACCACTAATTCTTCTGCACTAGAAATAAATGAAATTTGAAGCTGTGTAGAGACACTCGACGGATGAGTAATATCCATCGGGCTAGTTTTGTTATCCGACGGATAACTGTTGTTAAGCTTATCCGTCGGGATACAATCACTACTCGACGGATGAGCAATATCCATCGAGAGAGTAGAAGTGGATGAACTTGGAATAAAAACTATTGTGGACTCTGTGCTGATTGATGATATTTTGGGCACAGATGATTCAACAATTCCTAAAAGAATTAGCAAGTGAGCCAACAAATCATCTAAAAGATGATGCTCACTTGCATTAGATTTTGGCTTCCCCAGCAAAGTTAAAGAAGGGGAATCAGGAATTGATCTGTTGATCATATCCACATCCAGAGAGTTTGTGGGAAAATTTGGAGTGTGAGGTGCTTCTATTACTAGAGATTTTTGCTGTGACTCCACATTTATTGGAGCCACATCAAGCTGAATTTGAGAAGGTGCAGTGACTGTGTCTTTAGCACCAGTTTGCACAGTGTATGTACCCTGTGCATCCCCAAGGGTTTTGGATTTCTTCTTTCTGGCATAAGTTTGGGGTGAGCTTGTGTCCCTTACTCTCTTGGCCTGTGCTCTTGGTTGAGAGCTTTGTTCACTAGTTACATCCTTTTGGGAGGATGCAACTAGAAGTGAGCTTTTATCCTTTTTAAGCACTGCAGTTTGTTGGGAAACTGCAGTGTGGCTAGGTTGGGAACCACTCAACTCTCCATCCGTATCCTTAAGGTTTCTTTTATGTTCACCCTTTCCCTCACCTACCTTGCCCAGCTTCACACTCCCCTATTTGGTTTTAGTGGATTTTACAACTGGCATCTTTTGAGAGATTACAGAGGGGGCTTTCTTTGATTTGGATTTTGAAATTGTTGTTGGTTTGGTAGCTTGGGTAGGCAACTGTTGGGTCATTGACACAGTTGCCATAGCTACATTAGAACTCAAAGAAACTAGTGAGGTTGGAATAGTAGTAGGGATAGATGAACTTACATCACTTACCTGAGGTGCATCCATTACAGGGAAATAGAAAAGTGGCACTACTCTGTGATGATTTGCCCTGTTCAAATCTGCAATGATTCTTCTCTCTTGAACCCAAAAAATTAATTTGTTGTTAGGGTTCTCAATCATAATTCCCTCAGAGAGGTGGTTAGCTAACATCATGAAGAATCTAGCATAGTAAACATTTTTGCCTCTCTTATTTAGCTCTCCTAATTTAAAACCCAACTCAAACAGAACAAGGTCACTAAAATTAAAGTACGTATATGTAACTAGCATGTAGAGCATGTTAAGCATGGAAATATTAACAGAATCAAAATTACTGATTTTCCCAGAAAAGACCTTGGTCACTATATCACACATGAAACTCCGTTCCTTCCTAAGACACAATCTCCTAATGTCACTCAACTTAGAGGTAGAAAGAGCATAGTTCATGGAATTAAGCATATTAACTATATCAATGTCTGTGTGTGGTGAGGTCACAGTATTGTCAGGAATTTTGAAACATGCTTTGACAACATCACTATTAATACATAATTCCTTACCTTTAATAGTGAGTGTGATGGTCTTATCTGTTGAGTTGTATGTAGCCGTGGTCGACATTTCTTCAATAACTTCACAAAAGATAGTAGGTGATTCCAGCATGGCATAGCTAAGCTTGCAGTTCTTCAAAAAATCCATCATTTTGTGGTAGTCACCAGATTGCTGAATCCCCTTGTTTACCAAAGCCATGAAGTTGTTCTTCTCATAAATGAACCCAGTTTGAGACATAATCTTGACAACAGGCGCCATTGTTAGAGAATAAGAGCTTGCAGAGAGAGAGAGTAAGTGCTTTGAAGGAGAAAGAAATTGAAGCAGATGATTTGAGAATGATAAAAGAAAAGTGATGGAAATGAATTTACCTTTTATACTATCTCAAAAATAACTGTCAAAAATAATAAAGTAAAATAAAGTAACCAATGAAACTTGCCCAAAATAGCCGTTTAAAAATAAACTGTAAAAATTCCACCCATTATCTGTCGTGTTATGCTTACAAACTGTAAGTATACTCGATGGATAATGTTCAGGAAATCAACGACTAAGATTAAGACAATTCGACGGATGAGGATAAACTATTATCCGTCGCGTTATAAAATATTCTACAATAATTGATTTTTATTATCAGATAGTATTCCGAAGGATGATCAAATTCGATTGATAGTGATCATCCATCGAGATGTAAATTTCAACTTAGCCAAAATTTCATCCAAGACTGAAAAATTAATTAAATTTCTGGCTTCATTACAACTTGCAAATTATCTCATAAAGATTTAAGAATAATTGAGCATACCTAACTCACTTACCAACCTTGAAAAGGTGGATTCATCCAGTGGCTTGGTAAAAATATCTACAAGCTGCTTCTCACTTGGAACAAAATGTAGTTCCACAGTACCATTCATTACATGTTCCCTTATGAAGTGGTACTTGATGTCTATGTACTTTGTCCTTGAATGTTGTACTGGATTTTCAGTGATGGCAATTGCACTTGTGTTATCACAGAAAATAGGAATCCTTTCAACTTGCAAACCATAGTCTAGCAATTGATTTTTCATCCACAAAATCTGTGCACAGTTGATAAGTGGATTTTATATCCACTTTGAATGCTTTATTACAAGCTTAAATTGGTGTTTTGGACTCAAGTTGTTGGTATTTTGATGTGTTTTTCTGTTATTGCATTTCAGGTATCAGTTAAATGAAGAAAAGAGCTTTTAAAGGAAATATGATGAAAAGTGATCAGAATTGGAAGCCAAGGCCATTGTCAAGTTGTAGAGAATCTCAATAGCTTCGCGTGGGCAGTTGAATCGCCTAATTCTGACGAGTAGAACTCAAGTTATGGTCAAAACAAGATTCATCAGAATATTTTTTCAGTCAGTAGCTGAGCACCCGCTCAGCAGAGCTGAGCGCCTGCTCAGCAGAGCTGAGCGCCCGCTCAGAGAGCTGAGCGCCCGCTCAAGGAGCTGAGCGGCCGCTCAGGTCGCGGCTGGTCGCTGATTTCGCTGAAAAAGCCTTTTTTGAGTAGAATTTGACGATTTTAAGGGTCCAGGTCCACTAGGGGCGTATAAATACTTAAAAAAAAGGGTTTTCATCATCCGGGAAAATTGGGATACCAAGGAGAAGACCTAGAAGCACAGAACAACTCCGAAAAAGAAGATCTTGTTTTCAACTTGTGATTCTTTGAATTAGTTGTAACTTTGGATGCTCGTTTTCGTTCTTGTTGAACCTAGATCTCGTTTATTCGTACTTTGATTATTATTTAGTTTATTAAGAACTTGTTTTATACCATGCTTTCATTGGAACCCATGGTGACGATGAGTTCGATTATGAACTAATCGTTGTCATTAGGTTCTAGCGGATTTACTTATGAATTTCAATAGTTAAATTATTTCGATATCTTGGTATGTGATGATTGATTGATATCCTAGTATTAGTTGTGCTTATTCATCTTATGTGCGTAGCTAACATATAAGATAGCGTGTTAATCTCTATTGAAGCGACAGTGAATATAGAGGTTTAGAACTTGCCATGCTAGCATAGGTTCATGTATTTGTTATACATGATTCGTAGGTAACTCTAACCATTTTACTTTCCCTATATAATCAAGATAGATAACTTGTACTTAAACCGTTATGTTGTCAAATTCTATAGACATATAGGGTCTCAATATAATTGGTGCCTATTCAGCTTCTATCTCTTTTGTGGATGTCTGGTAGAATGGTACTCGTGCAATGAAAGTTAGCGTTTATCAGTTTTGTGTTATCTGATTAGTGTCATCACCATCACATGCTAAGGTTAAGAATAATAAGGCTATTGAATGGAGTAGTAATGAAGTTAGAATCCCATGTTTATCATATATATTAATTTAACCTCAATTCTCTTAGTTAATGTTATTTAGTATAATCTCTTAGTTTAATAAAAACCCAATTTGTTATTTGTCTTAGCATTGAGCGATAACCATACATTGTTTCATAGGTGCATAAATTGAACTTAACCTAAACCAGTCTCTATGGAACGAATCTGATTTATATCTTATACTACTTGCGAACGCGTATACTTGCGTGAATATTAGCGCGTGTTTTCGTCCTAACAAGTTTTTGGCGCCGCTGCCGGGGACTTGGTGTTAATTTTTAGTTTATGTGCTTGTCATCAGTGGTCGTTAAAGTTCACTGACTTAGATTCTTTTACTTTCACAGTTTATTTGTTTTTATTTCAGGTACTCATTATAATGGGAGATCCAGCAGCACAATCGAGAGCCTTGATGGATTTTTCTCAACCCAAGATTAATGACATTCAATCTAGCATTGTCCGACCAGCTATCACAGCTAATACCTTTGAGATCAAGCCTGGCATAATTCACTGGGTGCAGAATTCAATCCAGTTTGGGGGTTCTCCAACGGAAGATCCCAATACACACATTAGGGATTTCATAGAGATCTGCGATACCTTCAGGTTCAATGGTGTTTCTGAAAATGCTATTAAGTTGAGACTATTCCCATTCTCTTTGAGGGACAAGGCTAAGAGCTGGTTACACTCTCTACCAGCTGGTTCGATTACTACTTGCGAAGATCTTGCTCAGAAGTTTCTTACTAAATTCTTCCCTATGGCGAAGACAGCTGCACTCAGCTTGTTTTTACAATGGGTTGGGAGCACAGTCAAGACCCATGCTCGATGCAGCATCAGGTGGAGCATTATGGGCAAAGAGCTATGAGGAAGCTTATGATCTAATTGAACTGATGGCTGCTAACGAATATCAGTATCCAACCCAGAGATATCCACATGGCAAGGTAGCAGGAGTTCTTGAAGTGGATACAGCTACGACTATCACTGCTCAACTAAATACGTTGTCTATGAAGATCGATTCTCTGGCTAACTATGGTGTTAAGCAGATAACCAGTGTTTGTGAGCTGTGTGCAGGTCCGCATGCGACAGAGCAATGTGCTATTTCTAGTGACTCAGCTCAGTTTGTGAGCAACTTTCAGAGATCGCAGCAGCCAGTTCCTGCCACTTATTATCCTGACAACTGGAATCATCTTAACTTCAGCTGGAGCAACAATCAGAATGTGATGCAATAGTCATTCCAGCAGTTTGTAAATAAGCTATTTAACCCTCCTAGTTTTCAGCAACAATTTACACCAAGACAACAACTCCAACTTCAACAACAAACTCATGATGTAGGTCTATCTTCGAATGAAAAATCTGAATTGGAGGAGTTGAGGCTTATGTGCAAAAACCAGGCTCTTATATGCCAAAGCCAGGTTGTTTCTATCCAGAATATGGAGAACCAAATAGGGCAAATTGCTAATGCCTTATTGAATCGACCACCAGGAACGCTTCCTAGTGATACAGAAGCAAATCCAAGCAAGAAGGAAGTTGAAGAACAGGTGAACGCCATCACCTTAATGTCTGGAAAGGTCGCAAGCTCCCAAGTTCAGCAAGACGAAGAGCCTGAAAAGTCTCAAGTTCCAGAATCTGAAGTTTTGGCTGAAGAAGATGTGTAGAAGGAAGTAGAGGTGGAACCAAGGAAGACTACTGTAGAACACACTCCTCCTGAGAGTAATACAGGGGAGAAACATATCTATCCTCCACCTCCTTTTCCTAAGAGGCTGCAGAAGAAAAAGCTGGATAAGCAATTTGCTAAGTTTCTGGAGGTGTTCAAGAAACTTCATATCAACATACCTTTCGCTGAAGCTCTTGAAAAGATGCCTAGCTATGCGAGGTTTATGAAAGGTATTCTCTCTCGGAAAGTGAATCTCGATGACTTAGAGACCGTTGCTCTCACGGAGGAATGTAGTGATGTGCTGCAACAGAAGTTGCCTCCGAAGCTTAAAGATCCTGGAAGCTTCACTATTCCTTGCACCATCGGAAACTTGTCGTTCGACAAGTGTTTATGTGATTTAAGATCTAGCATCAATCTGATGCCTTTATCTATCTTCAAGAAGCTTGGTCTTCCTGATCCGAAACCAACATACATGTCATTGCAACTAGCTGACCATTCCATCGCTTATCCACGAGGTATAGTGGAGGATGTCTTGGTCAAGGTGGATAAACTCTTCTTCCCTGCTGACTTTGTAATTCTTGATTTCTAGGAAGATAAGAAGATTCCCATTATCTTCGGAAGACTATTCTTGGCTACAGGCCGAACTATGATCAATGTGCAAAAAGGAGAGCTTTCGATGAAGGTTTACGATCAAAAGGTCACTTTTAATGTGTTCAAGGCAATAAAGTTACCCACAGAAAAAGAAGAGTGCTTTAAAATAGAGCGGGTCGACTCAGTTTTTGAAGATGAAGGAGGAGTAGAGCAACTGCAGGTTTTGAATGCACCTCCGTGGGAGAAGAAATTGGATATGCCATTCGATTCTCTTGGGTTAGCAGAGCTGAAAATTTCTCAGGAGCGTTTTGAACCATTTACTCAAGAAGCTCCCACACTTGAGCTCAACCGACAGCCAAATCACTTGAGTTATTCATTCTTAGGTGCACCCCCTGACAAGGGGTTGGGATACATCTTTGATGATGAAGAGGGTAGCCGAACGGATCCTGTAGTGCCTACAGAGGGTTCTTCTCATGAGCAGCAGGTAGTTGATAGGACTGGTGTTGATGATGAGCAGTACATGCAAGTGACTAGGCGTATGGAGGCCATGCACGACATTCACCATCATTTTGCTGAAAATTTGACACACGCTTTCGGTACTATTTTCCGAGACACTGGTGGCAAGGTTAATTGGCCACCTGATCCTCCACCCGACGAGGGTGAATCTCCCACTAATTAGGTATGCCTGAAATCCTTATTATTACCTTCAATGAGGACATTGAAAATTTTAAGTTTGGGAGTGATAAAGTAAGGATTAGTAGTGTGTGTCCATATAGATTCATATAGATTCATATTGTATGTTTAGTTGTGGTTCATTCATATTTTTGCATGATTGTTCATTTAGGACATATTTATTTGTTTTTATGTGATTTCATATAGTTGCATTTGCATGCATATATTGCCCGCTCAGAGAGCTGAGCGCCCGCTCAGGAGAGCTGAGCGGCCGCTCACGGCGCGGCTGGTCGCTGATTTCGCTGAAAAAGCCTTTTTTGAGTAGAATTTGACGGTTTTAAGGGTTCAGGTCCACTAGGGGTGTATATATACTTAAAAAAAAGGGTTTTCATCATCCGGGAAAATTGGGATACCAAGGAGAAGACCTAGAAGCACAGAACAACTCCGAAAAAGAAGATCTTGTTTTCAACTTGTGATTCTTTGAATTAGTTGTAACTTTGGATGCTCGTTTTCGTTCTTGTTGAACCTAGATCTCGTTTATTCGTACTTTGATTATTATTTAGTTTATTAAGACCTTGTTTTATACCATGCTTTCATTGGAACCCATGGTGACGATGAGTTCGATTATGAACTAATCGTTGTCATGGGGTTCTAGCGGATTTACTTATGAATTTCAATAGTTAAATTGTTTCGATATCTTGGTGTGTGGTGATTGATTGATATCCTAGTATTGGTTGTGCTTATTCGTCTTATGTGCATAGCTAACATATAAGATAGCGTGTTAATCTCTATTGAAGTGACAGTGAATATAGAGGATTAGAACTTGCCAAGCTAGCATAGGTTCATGTATTTGTTTTGTTATACATGATTCGTAGGTAACTCTAACCGTTTTACTTTCCCTATGTAATCAAGATAGATAACTTGTACTTAAACCGTTATGTTGTCAAATTCTATAGACATATAGGGTCTCAATATAATTGGTGCCTATTCAGCTTCTATCTCTTTTGTGGATGTCTGGTAGAATGGTACTCGTGCAATGAAAGTTAGCGTTTATCAGTTTCGTGTTATCTGATTAGTGTCATCACCATCACATGCTAAGGTTAAGAACAATAAGGCTATTGAATGGAGTAGTAATGAAGTTAGAATCCCATGTTTATCATATATATTAATTTAACCTTAATTCTCTTAGTTAATGTTATTTAGTATAATCTCTTAGTTTAATAAAAACCCAATTTGTTATTTGTCTTAGCATTGAGCGATAACCATACATTGTTGCATAGGTGCATAAATTGAACTTAACCTAAACCAGTCTCTGTGGGAACGAATCTGATTTATATCTTATACTACTTGCGAACGCGTATACTTGCGTGAATATTAGCGCGTATTTTCGCCCTAACAACAGTAACCGCCATCAGCAATATATTCAGCTTCAGTTGTAGAAGTAGAAACTGAATTTTGCTTTTTACTGAACCAGGACACAAGCTTGTCTCCTAGAAATTGACAGGTTCCTATTGTACTTTTTCTATCAATTCTACAACCTGCATAGTCTGCATCTGAGTAACCAGTTAGATTAAAACCAGAATTTCTAGGATACCAAATGCCAATTTTTGATGTTCCCTTGAGATATCTGAAAATTCTCTTAATAGCTACTAAGTGAGATTCTCTAGGGTCAGCCTGAAATCTAGCACACAAACATGTAGCAAACATTATATCTGGCCTACTAGCTGTTAAGTAAAAAAGTGAGCCAACCATGCCCCTATAACTTGAAATGTCCACAGACTTTTCAGTAGTGTTTAATTCAAGCTTAGTTGCGGTAGCCATGGGAGTTTTTGCAGATGTGTAATCCATTAGATCAAACTTCTTTAAAAGATCAAAAATGTATTTAGTTTGACTAATGAATATTCCATCACTAACTTGCTTAACTTGCAAACCAAGAAAGTAAGTTAGTTCTCCCATCGTACTCATTTCATACTTACTTTTCATCAATTTGGCAAACTTTTTGCAAAGTTTCTCATCTATAGAGCCAAAAATAATGTCATCTACATAAATTTGAACAAGTATGCTAGAGCCATTAACATTTCTAAAGAATAAAGTTTTATCTACAGTACCTCTTGTGAAGTGATTTTCCAAAAGAAACTTTGATAAAGTGTCATACCAGGCTCTAGGTGCTTGCTTTAGTCCATAAGTGCTTTCAAAAGATAATAGACATGTTCTGGAAAATTTGGATCTTCAAAACCAGGAGGTTGACTAACATATACTTCCTCCTCCAAATCTCTATTCAGAAAGGCACTTTTGACATCCATTTGATAGACCTTGAAATTTGCATGGGCTGCATAGGCTAAGAAAATTTTGATGGCTTCAAGTCTTGCAACAGGAGCAAATGTTTCATCAAAATCTATTCTTTCTTTTTTACAATATCCCTTCGCAACCAATCTAGCTTTGTTCCTGACTACTATTCCATTTTCATCCATCTTGTTTCTGAATACCCATTTGGTGTCTATTGGATTCTTTCCTTTAGGCTTGGGCACCAGCTTCCATACATTATTCCTCTCAAATTGGTTTAGCTCCTCCTGCATAGCTAAAATCCAATCAGGATCCAACAAAGCTTCTTCTACCTTCTTTGGTTCTTCCTTGGAAAGAAAGCTGCTGTATAGACATTCTTCTTGAGTTTCTCTCATGGTTTGAACTCTAGAAGAAACATCACCAATGATGAGCTCAAAGGGGTGATCCTTTGTCCATTTCCTTTGTTGAAGTAGATTAGCTCTAGATGAAGAGGCATCATTGTTGTCTTGATGTGTGATTAAGTTTTGATTATTAGAAACTCCCCCTGAGTTTGTGGATCTTTGATTTGAGAAAGGGGAACTTTCTATAGGTGATCTATTCTGATTTCAAGCTTCTTTTGATAACCCGACGGATGGTGAATTTTGAGTTCCGACGGATGAAGCTGGTTTTCTACCGACAGATAACGCAGATTGTCTCCCAACGGATGAAGCATTTTACAACTCGACAGATGTTGAATTTTGTGCTTCATTAGTAGTAGATTTTTTTGCATTATCCTTTGATACTATTTCTTGATCACTTTCATCATCACTGTCATCACTAACCATCTCCACATTGTCAAATTTGAGGATCTCATGGTAATCTCCATCTTTCAGTCCTTCAATCTTTTTATCATCAAACACAACATGTATTGATTCCACAACAATGTTGGTTCTTAGATTGTAGACTCTATATGCTTTACCAACAGCATATCCAACAAAAATTCCTTCATCTGCTTTTGCATCAAACTTCACATTTTGATCAATTTAATTTCTCAATATATAGCATTTGCAGCCAAAAACATGAAGAAAATTTAGAGTTGGCTTCTTGTTCTTGAACAATTGATAGGGAGTCATACATCTTGCCTGATTAACTAGGGAAATATTTCGAGTGTACCATGCAGTGTTTACAGCTTCAGCCCAGAAATATGTTGGCAATTTAGATTCTTCAAGCATTGTTCTGGCAGCTTCAATAAGTGATATGTTCTTCCTTTCCACTACTCCATTTTGTTGTGGAGTTCTTGCTGCTGAAAATTCATGGAAAATTCCATTTTCTTCACAAAATGCTTTTATGACAGAATTCTTGAACTCAGTTCCATTATCCCTCCTGATTCTTTTAACTTTGAAATCAGGATGGTTATTGACTTGCCTTATCTGATTGATGATGATTTCACTAGCCTCATCTTTAGACTTTAGGAAATATATCCAAGAGAACTTTGAGAAATCATCTACAATTACTAGGCAATATCTTTTTCTTGAAATAGACAACACATTGACTGGTCCAAAGAAATCCGCGTGTAGCAGTTGCAAAGGTTCTTCAATTATTGAATCAAGTTTCTTTCTGAATGATGCTTTGATCTGCTTTCCCTTTTGGTAGGCATCACACAATCTATCCTTAGAAAACTCCACTAGAGGAATGCCTTTAACCAGTTCCTTCTTTACTAGCTCATTCATGGTCTTGAAGTTTAAATGGGATAGTTTATTGTGCCATAACCAACTTTCATCTTGACTTGCTTTGCTGAGAAGACAAGTAACAGATCCTGCATTAGATGAGTTGAAGTCAGCTAGGTACACATTTCCTTTTCTCACACCAGTGAGAACTGCTTTGTTGCTCCACTTCTTAGTCACAACACAAGCTTCTGAGTTGAAGGTTACTGAATTGCCTTTATCACAAAGCTGGCTGATACTCAACAAATTATGCTTGAGACCATCCACTAAGGCAACCTCCTCAATGATGACATTGTCTTTTGAAATCAAGCCATATCCCACAGTATAACCCTTGTTGTCTTCTCCAAAAGTAATACTTGGGTCAGCTCTCTCTTTGAACTCTATGAGCAGGATAGAATCACCAGTCATGTGTTTTGAACAACAATTATCCAAGTACCATAGATTCTTTCTTTTTTCCTGCACACATCAAAATCAAATCAAGTTGATTTTGGTACCCAAGTTTCCTTGGGTCCTACCTTGTTAGCTTTCTTTTTCTGTTTTTTAGGCTTTATCTCATTTGACTTGGGGATATCAGATTCATCCTTAGTCATTTGAGTTGGGCCTTTGAAACCATTCATCATAACAGAATTATCATGCATACTTTGATTAACAGGGAATGGCATGCTACTAGAGAATATGTTATTCCAATAAGGCATGTTAAATGGCATTTGTGGCATACTAAATGCAACATAATAGGGATTAGGTGTAAATGGCATATTAGCAAACTGTGCATTCATATTCTGTGTAGACATAGCATTCATAGGCATAGGAGGCATGTCATTCATGTTGGGAAATTGAGGTGGCACAGATATGGAAGTAGGCATGGCAGATTTGCAATTAACAGACAAATGATTTACACTACCACACTTGGCACAGATTTTTCTTGGAGCATATTTATCAGGTGTGTAGTTATTGTGTTTGTTAATCCCTACTTTACCATTTCCATTATTCTTCTTTTTAACCTCTATTTTAACCTCAATCTTTTCAAGTCTGTCACTCAATTGCTTGACAGTCATATGACCAACATTAGCCTTTTTCCCTTTCTTAACTTGACTCGATTCTCCTGTAACAAAATTCTTGGAAACTGATCCATACTTTTCATTTAACTTAACGAATTTGGCTTTACTGATAGGCTTGCTCACAGTCGACGGATGAGGATCTACATCACACGACGGATAACCCTTTCTGTTATCCGACGGATGACCCTCATCATCCGTCGAGTCTACATCTGTTAGCACTCCTTCCACCAAATTTGAATCTAGCTTCTCCTTGTTCTTCTTCCAGGCTGTATCACAAAAGGACTCGATCCCTTGAACTTTGATTTGAGCATGAACATCTCTAGATGTTTTCCATGCCTTAATCACCTCTTGTTCACGTTCAAGCTGCTTCTTTAAAATTTCTTCTTTCTTCAAGGACTCAGTTAATTCCCCCTTGGCAATCTTACACTCAATTCTTAATTTTTCAAAATCAATGAACTGAGACTCTAGCACATTATTCCTCTCACTTAAAAACAAATTGTTTTCTTTGATTTTAGTATTTTCTTTAGTAAGAGACTTAAGTGTAGCACGTAAAAGATATAACTCTGTAGACATGTCATTTATAGCATCATTACACTCAGCTTTAGATAAATAAGGTTTGTAGCAATTACCTGATTACTTGAAGAACTTGTCTCCGTTTCACCAGACTTGGCCATTAGGGCTAGACTGACATAGCTGACATCTTCATCATCATCCAGACCATCTGCTGCCCAGTCATTTTCCTGTGTAATGAAAGCCATTTCCTTTTGTTTGAGCAACTCAAAGTATTTCTGTTTATAATCCACAAGATCAAACTTCTTTTTGTTGGAATCTGACTTTCTACACTCACTGGCAAAGTGCCCCGCCAAGCCACATTTGAAACATTTGAATTTTGATTTATCCACCATATTTCTATTTGGCTTGGCTGCTCCAAACTTCTTCTTGAACTTGAGCTTGGAAAATCTTCTGGAAAGAAATGCTAGATGTTCATCAATATCCTCCATGTCATCTTGGCTCAAAGAATCTTCATTTTCAGCTACCAGCCCCTTGCCCTTGTTTTCACAGACCCTTGAAGTTGATTCAACAGCTTCCATCTTCATCTCCTTCTCTTTTTCTAACTCAGCAACTAGTGCAATGGATCCTCCTTTCTTCTTTCCTCTCTCCATCCTCTCATATTGCTCTATTTCAAGCTCATAAGTCTTCAGGATGCCATACAGTCTCTCCAAAGTAAACTCCTTATAATCTTGAGAGTTTCTTAATGAGACTGTCATTGGTTTCCATTCCTTTGGAAGAGATCTAAGGAATTTCAGATTGGAGTCTTTTGTCTGATAGACCCTTCCATACAGCTTCAGAGCATGTAGTAGTTTTTGAAACCTACTAAAGATGTCAGTGAGAGACTCACTTTCTTCATTATGAAAATGCTCATATTGCTGAATCAGTAGTTGCATCTTGTTTTCTCTAACTTGCTCAGTGTCATCACAGATAATCTGTATAGTATCCCAAACATCCTTGGCAGTTTTGCAATTGATGATGTTGTCAAACATATCACCATCAACTCCATTGAATAGAATATTCATGGCCTTCCTATCTTTCCTGACTTGTTCAATATCAGGATTAGACCATTCATGCCTTGGCTTGGGGACTGATGGCTCATTTCCAGTTGCAGCTCTCGTAGGTACATGAGGGCCTCTTTCTATGCAATCTACATAGGCCTCATCTTGAGAAAGTAAATGAAGATGCATCTTTACCTTCCAGTGATGGTAATTATCTTTATCTAGAAAAGGAATCTTGACTCCAACATCCTTCTTGTTCATCTAGTTGTTTTGTTGATCTTTAAAATCTTTGTTTATCAAGAGCGTGCTCTGATACCAATTGTTAGTCCCTTAACAATTCAACAAGAATTACAGAAGGGGGGTTGAATGGAATTCTTGAAACTTTTTCTTAAACAAAATTGTTCTAACTTAAATATAAATAGATATCAGTGTGAATTGATTTGCAGAGTATTGAATAATAACTTCAAAAGAATCAAAACACAAGTAATTAAAAACACAAGTCTTTAAAAACTTTATGTTGGATTAGAATGTATCCACCAGAGATATATAATATATATCGAGAGAACTCTGTGTAGTAAAAAGCTCACAGCTGCTTACAAATGTTGAACAACTAAGAGTGCAGAGAAATGCTAAGAATACGGCTTACAAATGTTTCTCTCTTGGTTGCTTAGTTAGTTATTCTATTTGCTGCTTCTTGGTTTATATATCACCAAGATTACAAAGTAATAAAACATGATAATAAAACAAAAACTATGAAGTCTAATACTATGTTACTTCATTACTCTATTCCAGCATCTTTGAATATCTTCATAATAGCATGGAAATGGCAATGCTTCTTTGTTCTCTAAAACCTAGTTGAATAGGCTTCAACATTCCATTTGCATACGCTCGACGCATGTGACTGTGTTGTCACTGTCAACAGATGTTTGAATTCTTTATCATTCGGGTTCATGATCATCCGTCGAGTTTTTTAATTGATCATCCGTCGAATGACATTCTTGTTTATCCGTCGGGTAGTAATCTGGCACATGACTTCATTTCATTTATGCAGGATTACAAGACATCTATGTACAATTAACCAACCTATTCTGCATATCTAGATAAAGTCAACATGACTTGAGTACTACTTACATAATCTAAACAATGGTGTATGCAGAAATATGCTACAGACTTATTGTTACATAAGTTACTCACTCAACGGATAATAAATCATCATCCGTCGGGACTAAAATCCTTATCCGTCGAGTGCTACAATTTTCACTAAGTAAAATCTACCAAGGTGTTTTGTTAAAGAAATCATCAAGTTCACAACATATACACAACAAGTATTCAAAATAGCTCTGTTTTATATTGTAAGTACTTTGAATCATTCAGCCTTGAATCTGAGCCACATCATTTGATCTTGGAGCCGTAAGCCTTATTCTTTGTGAACCATTCCTTGTTGATTTACCAGGGACTAAACCACACCAATACAATACTACCCAACAACGATATATCCACCATACACCCAACCACTGGAACATACTTGCTTAAATATACAGAAACTTTTATACTCAATCATACCTTATAACATCAAATAACTAAAATTTGTGAAACCATTGCTGATTTAATCCCTGATTCTGTTACAGGCTGAAAACCAGGCATCTTACATACCTTGATATACCCTTGTGATACCCATGAATTGCATTACGTTTTTATTCAAGTATTTTATCATCATTGATTATGATCTTGTTTTATTAAATTATATTGTTAATCATATTGAACTGTTTTAGAATTGGATAGTTTTCTTATGTGGACCAGATTCGTGGTCAGACCAGATTCGTGGTCAAGGTAGGCCAATGTGTGCCTTGGATCCAATAATTAGAGTAGAGCTGCGTGCCTTACTCGGGGTTAGTGCGTGACTAATCAGCAGTCTAACCTTGGTTTTAAAACATAAAACAAATATCCAATTCTAACAATTGTTTAACAAGAAACTTGATTCCTCTGGATCATCTCGTTTAATCATTGTTTAACCTCAGTTATTGCTATTATGACTTGCTGAGCTAGTTAGCTCACTCTTGCGAATCTTTTTATATATTCAACAGTTAAGAAGGATACGGTTGATAGCGAGGTTTTCTAGTTCAATGTACGAGCTAGGATTCCAGATTGAGTTAGATCGAGCTAGCAGGAGTTTATTACGGTAGTGAGATAATAAGATTGTAAGAATAATTTCTTTAACAGTTGTAAGTTAAATTAGTTGGGAATTGGTACGTTGTAATAAAAGTTAAGGTTGTGGCTCGTTTTCATACTATAACCTATTGCGATCCGTGGTTATGTAAAGCAGGGTCATTGCAAATAGTATTTCATATACAAGTTTATATATTGTGTATGTGTTGTGGACCCCAAATTTCTGACCGGGTTTGGAGGGCGCCACAGGTTGGTATCAGAGCTACAGGTTATAAGTCATTGAAACAAGCCTAGATCGTTGGGATTGGATAGAGGGTTAGGACTGGGAATATGAATTAAAAAGATAAGATGTCGAGAGGTTGAGCGCGGCTGTATGGTAGGTTTCGGTACGGTTCGTGTTGCGATTTGAGATTCTTAGTTTGTGACGTGATTCCCAGATAACGGCAGTGGCAGTTCCTGTTTTCCATGTATCATCTGATCGTTTGGAGCCTTCCATTCGAGGATCGTCATATTCTCTCATATTTGATTTGCCCCTTGATCTTCCATTAGTATTAATGGTATTACCTTCTGTTATAACAGTTGCACCTCTTTAAACTATTCTACGCTATTTTACCACTTCTTGATATGAGACTACCTATTTAAGAACCTCCATCTGTTTATTCTTGTTTTATTGGACATTCGGTTGTGAGTGTATCTTTTCAGTTTACCCTACACCCTGTTCTATACCCCTAGTTTAAAACTTGTCCTATGAAGCAATTGTACCTACGAGGATGGATTCGGGAGTTACAGTAAATGGTGAGTATTTGAGATATAAATAAAGGTGAGAAGAAGTTTAGAAAGTTGATTTAAGTGTTCCAGAGGATAGTTGCTATCAGATTAAAAGAAGCCATTAGTGAATAGGCCACCCATGATTAGCTTGTGGAATGGATTAGATGAGTTTTGAAGGAGAGTTAGAGAAGAGTATGGATCTGGAGCTTTCTTGAAGTTAGATAATGGTGTTATGACGATGTGATATATTTTTAGTAACAAGGTTATGTGACATTAGCCGACTTGTTGACTATTGGATAGTCTGTTCCACTTAACGATTGCAAAGTTGATGACGGGAGTATTACCATATGGAAGCTTTGATGTGAAGCTACGAATAAGATAACATGCAATGACAACTGAGGTTTTCATCAATTAAGGAAGGCAAATGGACCCAATAAAGGAGAGAAGGTAGATTGAAGTGAATGGACCTTTATGTGATCGTTTCTTTAATTTGGTACCTTGTTATAGGTAGGAAGGACAACAACTAACTCATATAGTAAGGACAACCAGATTTGTGATTTTAAAAATTTTTAAACAAGTTTTCGAAAAAGATTTTCCCTTACAAAATTTCTAAAAGCCTTTTTGAATAAAATGAGTTTTAAACATTGGTTGTCAAGTTACTACTTGAGTTTCTTGTTTGCTAAAAGACCCAGATCATCTGGAAGGATGCTTGTTTCAGACTTAGTATTGTTAATTCAGAGAACAAAGTAACCCACGATTATGAACAAAGTAATCTCGGTTTTCCTTTTAAATTTAATTGTTCCCCTCAAGTTTTGCTCTCTGATTGGGACAAACAGTGTTATGGTGAGACGCTTTGTCGGAATGACAAAGAGTCGGGTGGGACGCCACCTAATCATATGATGTATTCCATATGGTACGAAAGACTGGCCATCTTAAGTATCAATGTGATTGTCTCATTCATATTCAAATCATTACTTCTTCTTTCTTTTCAACTCTAAGTTTATTAAAATTGTGAATCCTTCTAGTTGTTTCATCGTACAGTCGTTCTTTGCAAGAATTTTTCAAACAAAAGTCAACGTATTATGAACCAAGTGGGCAAAGTTCCATCTACCTCTCATGCATGAAAAGGAAACAAGGGCATATGGCGAGGATTGCAAATCACTAGCCCCAGTCAGGGATGCACTAAGAGCCAAAGGAATCTACTCCAATAAAGAATACGTCTCCAAGAATGAGAGTTTATGATTTTTCTGTAAAATATGTTATTCAGAATATGGATGTGGTGACGTGAATGATTATTGTGGATACCTTATGCGTTAAAGTATTGAAAGATGTGGGAGCAACTTGATTATTTAGCTCCCAAGGTTTTGTTGATAAAATGAATTACCCTGTTGAATTGATAAGATTATGATTAATGGACTAGCAAGTCAAGAGCGTGTAATTGTTAAATGAGTGAGTACCAATGGTGGGATTGAGATTTCTGGAAATAAGTTTGTGAGGATTTGATATTATTTAAGATAGGAGAATTTGACATTATTCTAAGAAATAGACTAACTATTTAAGCGTGATGCCCAGATAGACTGTCTTGATGAAAAGATAATTCTGAAGACATTAACTAAGAATATGATGAGGTATAAAGGAAGAAGGAGGGTAAAGAATTTGTTAACGATGATTACGGTGATCAAGATATGAGCATTATGGTGATTATGTGATAAATAAAAGTCAGAAGCAAACAAATTTGAAGATTTTATAGCAATTAAGGAGTTTCCAGATGAGTTATCCACATTTTCTCCAGATAGAGAAATGAAACTCACGATTGACTTAGCACCTGAGATGAAGCCAATGACCAAGGCCTTACACAAAATGGCACCAGTTAAAATGAGGAAGTTAGCAAAACAGATGCAAGAAATGTTAGAAGAAGGAGCGATTAGACCCAGTGTACCCCATAAGGTGCACCGGTATTAATCGTTAAGAAGAAAAATGAAAGCATGAGGTTATTTGTCAACTAGAAAAAGCTCAACAAGTTTACTATCAAGAGGAAGTATCTATTACCTCGAACTAATGATTTATTTGATCAGATGAAAGGAGCAAAGTATTTTCTAAAATTGATTTAAGGTTTGAGTGTTACCAATTGGAGATTGAACCTATGGACATATCACGGATAATTTTCAGAACTAAGTACTGCTGCTATAAAATTTTAATAATGTCATTTAGATTAACTAATAGACCAGTAATATTTAAACTTGATGACCAGAATCTTGAAGGAAGATCCGAATAAGTTGTATTTATGTTACTTAAAGTCAAAGGAGGATCATCCAAAGTATTTAATGATAGCTGGGAAGTTGAAGAAGAAAGAAGTTGTATGAAAGGTTTACAAGGTGAAAGTTTTGATGGTAGAAAGTATAATTCTTAGCATAAATAGTCAGTGAGGAGGAGACTAAAGGGGATCCAGCATAAATTAAAGTTACTATGAATAAAGAAAGACCAAAAGCACCAACAAAAATAAGAAGTTCTATTATTAACCGGTTATTATCGGAAATTTGTTCAAGATTTCTTGAAAGTTGTAATACCTTTGACGAAGCTAACCAGGAAAAGCAAGAAGTTTATACTAGATGGAGAAGGGTGAAGAAAGTTTTGCGGAGTTAAAGGAGAGAATGGTTATAACACCTGATTTATCACTTTGAAAGTATCAAGGAGATTTTTTAGTTTATAATGATACTTCTCGTAAGGAAATAGGATGTGTGTTGATGCAACACAATAAAGTTATTGTATATGCATCCAGACAACCGAAACCTTATGATCAGAAGTACCCTACTCATAATTCGGAATGAGTAGTAATAATATTTGCTTTGAAGGATTGGGAAACATGATATGTATGGAAAAAAATGTGAGATATATACGGACCATAAGAGTTTAAAGTATATATTTACAAGGAAAAGCAAATGTAGTGGCAAATGATAAATAAAAAAAAAGAGAAGAAAGTAAATATAGAGACTGCACCAGAAGAATTATCTATAGAATTTTGGAAGTTGGAATTGAAGGTCATAATTTATAATCCAAAGAAAACAAGGACGGGTAGTATGACCTTTTAGTCAGAGTTGTTAAGAAAAGATAAAGAGATGTCAAGAGGAGATAATGGATCAGGATGTTAACAGTTTAATGAGAGGAAATTTATGCACTTAAAAGAATGATTACAGTATCCTCAGATTTTATTTATTTATTTAGAACTTGGATGCTACGAGTGGCTGAATTAAGGAATGAGATCCTAAGGAGGATTCACAATCCTAAGTATTTAATTCGTTAAAGAAATGCCAAAATATACAAAATTTAAAGAAGAAAATTTATAGCCAGTTATAAGAAGGAAATTTCAAAATGGATTAAGAAGTGTTAGACATATCAAAGAATCAAGGCGATGTATCGGGGGCCTAGTAGACAAGGCAAACCAAGGAATGGTTTTACAAGAAGCGAATTGTAAAGTGTACCAGTGATGTTGATGGAGAAAAGGAATGAAATTATGAGATTATGTACTGATTATCAAATAAAATGAATAAGAATAAGTGACCCTTATAAATAATTGATTACTCACGAGACCTAATTCAAGAAATGTGTTATGTCTCGGGGATTAACTTAAGATCCGACCTGAGAACATATCAGAGATTACAATTAAAATGAGTTATGAACATTGCAAGCTCTGGTGATATTATATGCAATAACAAGTGTATCAGTTGTCTATAAGGAACATGGTGTATAAGGAGTACTCGGATAAATGAATTGTAATTTATTGATAACATCCTCATCTAATCAAAGAATAAGAAAGTCTGTATGGAATGCCCAAGGATTTTCCTCTAAAGATTAGAAGGGGAGCAACTATACGTTGAGTTTTCAAGTATGAAATTTTGACCGAGGTTAACAAAAGATTCTGATTAATCCATTAACAACTACCTAAAAAAAGCCATATGGTAACAGATGACATGTACAGAAAGAAAGGATTGGATGTAATTAAGACCGATGGGGAGTTAATAAACGAATTGGAAAGAGTGGAATATAAAGTTCAAATACCTAAAGGTGATTATAGTGAATATATAAGATTACTTTTCAGCCTAACTAATAGAAAGGAATAGGAGATATTTAAATGTTTGGAAACTAAGTTGAAATTGAGCACCGCCTATCATCCTTAGGCGAAGGGTCAAAGTGAGGAAGCGATTCAGGAAAATTAAGATATGTTGGGAGGTTGAGTTTTAAGGAAAAATGGGATGATCATTTATCATCAATGTCATCTTTAGAATGCCACTTTACTAAACCTTATGTGGACGCAAGTGTAGGTCCCCACTTTATTAAGATAAAGTGGGAGAAAGGAAGTTGTCAAATCCTAATTTAATTCAGCACACCAAGGGCGTAGTGATATTGATTGAAGCAGCTTGGAGTAGACAAAGAAAGAAGGTGGAATTGTATCGAAAAATAGTATGAATATAGAAATAGGACCAGTAGTGTTAGAAAAAGGTTCACCTTGAAAGAGATTGGATAAGTCTGAATAGAAAGGACAAGTTGAGTCCTAAATTTAGTGAACCCTTCGAGGTATTGATAAATATAGATAAAGGTGTTCATGAGTTGATGTTACCGTGACAACAGTATGTACACATAATATGTTTTGCCTGCCAATGTTAAATCGATAAGTATCTGATTCAAATTAAGTGATTGATTAGAAGCCAATGGGCTCTTGTCCAAGTTTGTTCTGCATATAGTGATCGATCCAAATTCTCGATCGTTAAAGGCGAGTCCTTGTAAATAAGTATATATCTATAATAAGTACGTTTGAAATCCTTGGGTAGAAGAATCTACTTGGAAATTAGAGTCAGATATGCTTGACAAACATCCTCACTTGTTTAGTTAGACCAGATTCTGAGGACAGAATCTTTTAAGGGGGGAAGGATATAACGACTCGTGTATTTTTTTTGAATTACTTAAATATGTAATATGGAAGTATTAAATAAATAAAGTATTTGTATAATTTTTGTCAGCTCGGTTTTATTTTATTATTATGTATGTGTGATTTATGGTGTACCGGGTTGTCCCCGTAATTAATTATGGAAGTATATTGAATTGTTTTCACTTTTTAAAGTGGATTTAATGCAAATGTATTTGTACAAATATTTGGAATGTCTCTAAAATTGTTTTTTGTGGTTTTATAATTACAATAGTTATTTTTGGTATTTTATAAAATTTAGAAATCAATATTTCATCAATTATTTAACCCCGTATGATTTTCTGACTGTATATATTTGTAAAACCCGTATTTAATTCCAGAATTCTTAAAAAATTATGAAATTCATATTTATTTAAGTTGGGAATATTCCGAAAATTTTAAAATTATTTTGGGAATTTTTGGGATTAATTTTACCGCGCGTTGATTCGTTTATTTGAGAAAAGCGGGTATAAATTGTGTTTCAGAAATTGTTTTAAAATTTTGAAATTTACGTTTTTATTAACTTCGAGATATTTATAACATTTTAAGACTATTTTCGTGATTTTCTGATTTTGTTTTAAGTACAGCTCGGTTTGTTAATTATGAAATGTGGGTACGAGTTGTAATTCAAAAATACTTTAAAAATTATGAAAATTTTATTTTATTAGTTTCGGGGTTTTTAGAAAATTTTAAGATTTATTTTGTTAATTTTATGAGCTTATTTTATGCGCAACCTAGTTCGTTTAAATGCAGAATGCGAATCAGAATTGAGGCTTGTAAGCATAAATAAGTACATGTGGTAAAATTCTTGATACGTGTCGAAGTTTTACAAACTGCTATACACGTGTTGCTACTGGATTGTTACAGAGAAACAAAAAAAACAATAGAAACAAACCACCCCTGTTCTACCCCCCATTTCTTAATGTCTCTTGTACTGTTCCTCTAGTTGCGGTGCTCTCTTCCTTTCCTACTCGGTATCACCACTGTCTCTATTCTTTTCTTTTTATTCTGATTTTGATCCGAGTTTGTTTTGGTTGAGGTTTTCTGTGGGTTATATGTATATTGTATGTGCATATGTCCTGATTTGCTTTCTTCTTTTTCCACCGCCGCCCCTCTCCATTTTCCGGCGAGGGCGGTGGCGCGTGGGGGTGCTCATCTGGGTATGGTCTCTGTATATGGCCGTGTAAATTAGATTTGTCATGTTTGGGATTATTCAATTTTCTTGATGATTTCTTGATAAAATTCAAATGAATTACTCTTGATTTTCGAATTTTATTTTCGATTGTTCCAAAATTTATAATTGGTGGAATTTGCGACGGAAACCCGAAATTAATCGGGTACCCGTGAATTTTACCACCGTCAGCGATGAACATCGGTGAGCTGAAGGTGGACCGTGATGAATTAATTCTGAATCCTAATATAAATAAATAATCAATGTACACATTTTATTTATGAGTTCAAAGTTAAATCGTAGTTATATGTTATTATTCGATATTGGAATTATGATTGTAATGGTTGATTGATTGTTAGGTTGAACCGGTGGTTTGGATTCGTGGTTGGATTTTTGGATTGTGGTTGTGAATTTGATTGTTGTTGGTTTGACGTCGATTGTATTCGACGGGTAGTCCGATAAGGAAAGGAAGCGCTGTCCGATTTTCGGGAACGTACCCTGTAACATATCGAAACTACCAGTTGAATGTAAATAGTTATATAGTTATAAATAAATATTTTGTAAAATATAATGGACAATTTATTTCTTAAAATGATAAGTATATGTGTTCTCCGAAAACGAATATTGAATCGAGATTTGAGTATATGAATCCTGTATGTTGCGTCTACTATAATAATGTTTATAAGTACGAGTCGGGATTGTTAGCATTTGGGTAGGATTGGTATTGAGGATATGTCAAGCATAACTGGGTGTCTAACCTAGGGTATTTTGACCCTGTAGGTTCTAGTCAGGAAACCGAAAGTGGACGTTGGACTAAGTTTAGTCTGGTGGTCAGTCGATAAGCTCAGTAAGGTTCCAATCGAAGGACTTAAATATTGAGGTCGAATCCAAGATGATTTAGTGGATAGACAATAAAACCTAAGCGGCAGAGTCGATCAGTAATAATTGTAAAGCCCTGCAAGGCAAGTACTTCTAAAACTTTTTCGAGATATAATGCAAATATTTCTGAATTCTCTCGTGACATATGGTCAAGTATTCAAAATAACTCTATTTTATATTATAAGTACTTTGAATCATTCAGCCTTGAATCTGAGCCACATCATTTGATCTTTGAGCCGTAAGCCTTATTCTTTGTGAACCATTCCTTGTTGATTTACCAGGGACTAAACCACACCAATACAATACTACCCAACAAGGATATATCCACCATACACCCAAACACTGGAACATACTTGCTTATATATACAGAAACTTTTATACTCAATCATACCTTATAACATCAAATAACTAAACTTTGTGAAACCATTGCTCATTTAATCCCTGATTCTGTTACAGGCTGAAAACCAGTCCTCTTACATACCTTGATATACCCTTGTGATACCCATGAATTGCATTACGTTTTTATTCAAATATTTTATCATCATTGATTATGATCTTGTTTTATTGAATTATATTGTTTATCATATTGAACTGTTTTAGAATTGGATAGTTTTCTTATGTGGACCAGATTCGTGGTCAGACCAGATTCGTGGTCAGACCAGATTCGTGGTCAAGGTAGGCCAATGTGTGCCTTGGATCCAATAATTAGAGCAGAGCTGCGTGCCTTGCTCGGGGTTAGTGCGTGACTGATCAGTAGCCTAACCTTGGTTTTAAAACTTAAAACAAATATCCAATTCTAACAATTATTTAACAAGAAACTTGATTCCTCTGGATCATCTCGTTTAATCATTATTTAACCTCAGTTATTATTATTATGATTTGCTGAGCAAGTTAGCTTACTCTTGCGAATCTTTTTATGTATTCTAGAGTTAAGAAGGATGCGGTTGATAGCAAGGTTTTCTAGTTCAATGTACGAGCTAGGATTCCAGATTGAGTTGGATCGAGCTAGCAGGAGTTTATTACGGTACTGAGATAATAAGATTGTACGAATAATTTCTTTAACAGTTGTAAGTTAAATTAGTTGGGAATTGGTACGTTGTAATAAAAGTTAAGGTTGTGGCTTGTTTTCATACTTTAACCTGTTGCGATCCGTGGTTATGTAAAGCAGGGTCATTGTAAATAGTATTTCATATACAGGTTTATATATTGTGTATGTATTATGGACCCTAAACTTCTGACCCGGGTTTGGAGGGCGCCACAGTAGCAACTCATGATGATGCTGATGAACAAATGACTCAGGAAGATGAACCTAATCAGTTCTATAAAAGAAGAAAGATGATTCCCGGAGCTGATTGGGCTGAGAAATTGAAGTTGATAACAACCTCTGACAATGTTAAAGTTGTAGAAGAAACAAATGCTGAAGCTTAACCATTCACAACCTCTGATACTACTCAAGTTGTTGACATTTCACATAAAATGCAAGATGAAGTCACAAATCCTGATTCAGAGGATTTAAAATCTGCTATGCCAGAATTAACCTTTGAAGAAAAGAAGAAGCTACTATGGGGAAGCAAGACACCTGCACTAGTAAGAGATTCTTTTAAGACTATGAACAAGATCTATAGTGAAAACTCTCAGTCTAGAAGAGCTGGAAGAAGAAGTGCCTTGGGACTTCCAAATGATGATACATATGTTGTTGATGCTTTGATTCTAAGGAAGCTTGGAAATTTGACAAAAATTGGTGATAACACAAAGCTTGAAGATTTGAAGAAAATTAAATCAGTACAGATTGCAAATGATCTAGTTGGTGAAAAGCTGATCTATTTTCTGGAATATGGTAGCAAGTTGAGGCTTACTCAAGAGCACTTGAAGAATAAACCATGGCAGGAGTTGGAATTTGTCACTACTTTACTCAAGGTAACCAACTCTACTACTGCTAGATGGTCTGAATTTTTGAAGAACTTAGTACATATGAAGCAGAAAAGAATGACATACATGTCCAATTATGTTCCGAAGTACATTCATGAATATGGAGATACTATTGATATGCCTACTGGAGGAGCCCAAGTGGTTAAGTCTTTAGGAAAAGATGTTCTTACTTTCAATCTTGATGGAAAGAAAATTAGATTTCTAGAACTGGATGATTTGGCACTTAGAGAATCAAATCTACATGATCTCAGAGCTTCTGTTTATCATAATGATGAATCTACAGAGGAGCTCTAGTATATCAAACAGAGAATGGAAATGATTGTTAATGTTCTTAAAGTTTAACTACTCCGGAAACTCCTAGATGAAACTACTGACTGTACTGAAGTTCAAGAATGAAGATAAAGTTTGGAAGCACTGACTGTAAGATAGATTATCTGTGTGTATTTCTGCATTTAGATAGTTTTGACATCATCAATTTAGAACTTGTACATATTTTCATAATGCACAAGTTGGGGGAGATTGTTAGAAGAAATTGATGATGTCAGCTTATAAACTATCAGATTTTATTATTAATATTTGATATCAGAGTTTAGCAGAAGGTGACGTCATCATCATATGTCATCAGCATTTGTTGATCAGTAATTAATATCAATATTAAGTCACTTTAGCTGAAAGTCAGGAGATATTGAAGAAGGAAAGGATTTGCAGAATACAAGTCGGTGAAGGACTTTACTTGTAGTAGCAATCAAATTAAGGATATGTTTTCTGATTCCTTATTTTAATAGAATAGGATTCCTTATTTGATAGTGTAACAGTGCAGTATATAAGCATAGATTAGGTTAACACTTTATGTGTCACATATTGATATATTTTTTATGTAACCTAGCAGCTCTCAAGGATATCTATTCATCCTTTGAGAGATTAGTATGTAGTTACTTTTTATTATTCAATATAAAACTGTTTATCTTGTTGAGTGCTTAATTATCTGCATAAACTGTATTCACTCCCCCTCTACAGTTGTATTAAGGACCTAACCGTATGATATGCCAAAATTATAAGTAGCAACTCATCTACCCAAGTGTTTCTTGAGCGTTCAACCCTCTTCTTAGTCCATCAAGGATAATTCGATTAGGGACTTCTACTTTCCCATTTACTTGAGGATGGGAAACTGAGGTGAATCGGAGTTCTATATTGTTGTCAATACAATACTCCTTGAACTCTTCATTGTCAAACTGTCGCCCATTATCCATAATAAGGATGCGTGGGATTCTAAATGGACATATCACATTCTCTTAGAAGAATTGAGAAATTTTCTTAGTAGTTATCTTGGCCAGTGTCTTGGCCTCATCCACTTAGTCAATGGTGACCATGATAAAATTTCTTTATCCCTACGCTATAGGAAAGGGACCTAGTACGTCCATTCCCCATATCGCGAAGGGGATGGGGGAGCTAATAGATGTGAGCCTCTCTGGGGGCTATCGAACTACATGAGTGTTCCTCTAGCATCTATCATAGTTTTTTCACATAATCCTTCGCATCGGCTAACATTGTTGGCCAGTAGAAGCCCAACCAGGTTATTTTGTGAGTGAGGACCCTGCCCCAAGTGTTGCCCACAAATCCCTTCATGGGTTTCCCTCAGTGCCTCCTCTACCTCGTGAGGCCTTAAGCACTTTAAATATAGGATTATGAAAGCCCTTTTATATAGAAGGCCTTTGATCAGAGAGTACCTCAATGCTCTCACTGACAACTTGCATGCCTCTTGGGGATCGTCAGGGAGCCAACCTATCTTAAGGTGGTTTTTGATGGGATCAATCCAGTAGCTAGTTAAGACAATTGGTGCTATCAAGTTTATGATGTGAATTATCGGGTTCCTTAGGACTTGGAAGTAGATACTTCTTGGATAGTTCTCGATTTCAGATAAGGCAAACTTGGAAATCGGCCGTAGTGTTCTCTGTTGGAACATTATGATCTCGGCCCTGTGTTTTATGATATAAATTTAGTGAGTGCGAATAAAACATTAACCTTAATCGCTGCGGTGCAAGCGATTCAAATCCATGTCTTCTACTATATTCCCTGATTCTCCTTGGATGAAGGGTGGACTTCGATCTCCCAAGGTGTACCTCTCCTTAAAGCTCCGAAACTCCAAAACCCTAGATGGCTCCTTGAGAAAAATGGAAGCCTCTCTCAAACCCTAGGATCTTATTTCATTTTTGTGTTCTCGTGTTCTCACTTTTTAGCTTCAGGAGGATTAGAATATTTATAGGCTACAGTAGGGATCATGGACAATTAGGTTGGGCCTCCCAATGACATTCTGGGCCATGCCTAATGTCATTAAATATTAATTCAATCCACTAGAGAATTAATATTTGCACTACCTTTCCTAATTTCGTTAATTAATTATTTAATTTGGCTCCCATATTATTTGCTTATTAAATTCCCCATATTTTAGATATCGCATGTCCATTAATTAAATTAATTTCTGGCAATTAATTTAATCAATATCTTTTATCCTTGATCATCCACTCAACCTTATAATTATGCAAGAACAAATCTGTCTGCAGGACTAAAGCACAATTATCTTTATGAGCTTTCAAGAGGACATCATCACCCGAATATATTTTTCGGATACAGTTTCCTTTTATAGTCAATATCCCACTCTAGATATAATGTCATTGCCCAATACATAAATTCGTAATTTAAAATAACTTATTTAATGTATGAATCAAGGCATGTGCATTATATACAAGTGTCAATCACCATATCCGGACCTAAGCAATAATAATATCATAAAATCTTAGTTCTACTTTATTTTCAGAATAAAAGAAAGAATTATTCTACTATTTTGATCCCGTTCAATATACACAAAGTATACAAGCATTATTCAATAGTAAAGATATACAATTTCTAAATAGTACTTTAGCCCTTCTAGTAGTTTGTCTAACACCACATAGACCGTGAACCTTTATTAACCTTTATTAAATTATATAAGGAGCTTGACAATCTAATCTTCTGCTATCCCATTTGATACTAGATTTTCTACAATATATAATATACAGACAATGTGAAAACATGCATTCAAGATTCTCAAATGATTATTATAATAGTTTATACTTCAAACGAATAGTTCAGTATAAACCCTAACATTCTCCTCTCTCGGAACATGTTCAACGTACCATTCATCAAATCGATTCAGTACTCCTTTCACGACCCTTAGGTATTTGGCCATGGCATCATCCTTAGCTTCAAAGTCCCTATTGACTTGGACTACAATGAGCCTTGAGTCTCCATAAATTTTAAGACTCTTGGCCCTCACAGCTCTATCTAAGCCTAACCCGACTATCAAAGTTTCATACTCTGCTTCTTTATTCGTGGTTGGAAATTCCAACTTCAGAGCATACTCGATCATAAACCCTTCAGGCCTTTACAACACTAGGCCTGCACCACTAGATTTTGTTTTGGACTCTCCGTCAAAATGGAGAACCCAATACTCTTTTAAAGTCAAGTCTTCATCTTTATCATTCTCCCCTTCTTCTAGGGTTACTATCTCTTGCCCCCCATACTTCTTGGTCCTTAATGGTGCATTCGACCATGAAGTTTGCTAATGTGTGAGTCTTGATGGTTGTTCCAGGCTTGTACTTTATACAAATTCTCCCAAATCAATTACCCATTTGATGAGCCTTCCACTTGTTTTAGGTCTGTGAATGATGCTTCTTAGGGGTTGGTCTGTTTTTTTGGAAGTATGGTCGTAGCTTCCTGGAGGCTATTATGAGGGCGAGTGCAAACTTCTCAGCAGTGGAGTAGTTTAAATCGGCTCCCTGGATCACTTTGCTTATATAGTAGATAGGAATTTTAACCTTTTGTTCTTCCTTTACCAAGACGGTGCTTACAGCCTGCTTATAGACCGCAAGGTATATGTAAAGTATGTCTTATGGACTTGGTTTGGCCAACAACGGGGCTTCACTCACGTATTTCTTTAGCTGTTCAAAAGCCTCTTGGCTTTTAACAGTCCATTCAAATTTCTTCACCTTCTTCAAAGTTTTAAAAAATGGTAGACACTTATCTCCTGACTTGGAGATGAACCTCCCCAAGGCCGCAATTCTCCCCATCAAAATTAGAATATCATTTATAGAGTGATGCAGCTTCATATTCAGGATGGATTTGATTTTTTGGGGTTTGCCTCGATTCCTCTCTTCGAGACCATGTGACCGAAGAACTTTCCAGACCCAGCATCAAAGGTGCACTTAGCAGGCTTTAACATCATTTTTTGGTGCCTCACCACTTCGAATGCCTCTCTGAGTTAATCAATGTGATCGTCCTTAGCTAGGCTTTTGACTAACATGTCATCGACATAGACCTCTAAGGTTTAGCTGATCAGATGAGCGAATATTTTATTCACCAATCTTTGATAGGTGCCTCATGCATTCTTTAGTCCAAAAGCCATAACAAGATAGTAAACAACACCAAATTTTATAATGAAAGATACCTTGAGAGTGTCATCCTTATGCATTTTAATCTGATTGTAACCACTGAATCCATCCATGAAGTTTAGCATCTCGTGCCCAGCAGTAGCATCGATCAGGGTATCAATCCTTGATAAAGGGTAGCAGTCTTTAGGGCATGCATCGTTGAGGTCAGTGAAGTCGATGCACATCCTTCACTTCCCATTGGCTTTCATGACCATCACATGGTTATCCAATAATTCAGGGAATTGTACTTCCTCGATAAATCCAGCTTCAAGAAATTTCTCAACCTCCTGATTAATGGCTTTCTGCCTATTAAAGGCATAAGTTCTCTGCTTCTGCTTTACGACCTTCTGAGTCAGATCGACATTCAGCTTGTGAGTTATAAGGTTGGGGTCGAGCCCAGGATGTTAGTCCCTATCCAAGAAAATACATCATTGTTCTCTTGCAAGAACTTTGTCAATTGGTCCCTTAGGGGTTGCCCCAAGGACGCTCCAATGTAGGTGACTTTATGAAGGTCTAACGGGTATGAGGGAATTGGGACCAAGTCCTCGGCTGGCTTCCCTCGATGCTCATCGCTCTCTCCGATATCCATGTCTTCTATTGGGAGGATCTGCCCGCCCTGGTTTCATCGGGCCTAAGTGTTGCTACATAGCAACTTCGGGCCATTTTTTGATCTCATTTCTCTTCTCTGGCACCGTTTCTAGTTGGGAACTTGAGTACCATATGACAAGTCTAGGGCACAGACTTCAACGCATGAATCTCGGTTCTCCTCATGATTGCGTTGTAGGTACAGGTTGTCTTGACAACCTGAAACTTTAACATCTGTGTGGCCTCTCTAGCCTATTCTCCAACAGTCACGGGGAGTCGAATTGCTCCTTCTACTTGACACTCTACTCCATTAAACCCGTAGATGGGTTCATCGGAGGGGGTCAGTTGGGAGTCAGTGTACCCCATCCTTAAAAACGTGTCATAAAACAAAATATCTACGGAAGCTCCATTGTCAACCAGGACCCTTTCGACAGAACGATTCCCAATTATCGGGGTGCTAATTAGGGGATCATCCGGAGGGAATTTCAAACCATCAAGGTCGGGGTCACCGAATTTAAGTGTCATCTCAGTCTTGGCATGTTTGGGTGCATCTCCGACTATATTCATCACCTCTATAGCATAAGCCTTTCGAGAGTTCTTTGTTGTCTCAGTGGTCATTGGCCCTTCGGAGATCATGTTGATCACTGCCCCTCTGGGTTGTGGGTTTCAACCTCTGTTGTTACCCCTTGATCATCTTCTCTTTTGTAGCTATTGAGTGGCATTTATGACACTTTATTACGCTCCGTAAAGCTTTAAATTGGTGTAAATGTACTCAAGTTATTGGTGTTTTAATGTGTTTTCTAGTGTTTTTACATTTCAGGAATTATTCTAAGAATCAGGTGAATTAGCATTGTTTTGGTGCTAATATGGTGTTAGGATGATGTCCTAAGAGTAAAGCTCCGGAAGCCAACTCGATTGCAGCAGGAACTAAAGATATTAAGAAGTTTTTCCAGAAGCACGGTGCACCCACTCTGGTCTAGTGCACGGTCGCGCCCATTTGTCAGAGAGCCAGCGTGCCCGCGGTGATGAAGCGCGCGGCCGTACCGGGTCGGGATCCCAGAATCCTGATTCTAGTTGATTTATAATTGGAGGACTTCTATCTTGCATGGGCTGCTATATATAGTTAAATAAAGGATGTTTTCTAGAGATACGAACACATCAAAGTACAAGAAGAGCCATAAGAAGACCGTGTTAGCACGATTCATCGAAGACGAAGAAGATCTTGTTTTTACTTGTGAATCTTTGTTCTAAGTTGTAACTTGGATGCTAGTTTTCTTATTCGTGAACCTTACTCTTGATTTGTACTTGGTTTTATTATTTATTCAGTATAAATACTACATTTATTATACCCTACTTTCATCGGAACCCACGTTGATGATGAGTCTGATTATGGGCTAATCGTTATCATGGGGTTCTAGCGGATTTATTTATGAATTTATTTAGTTAATTTGTTTTGATGCCTTATTGTGTGGTGATTGTATGATAACCTAGTATTGGTTGTGCTTATTCGTCTTATGAGCGTCGCAAACTTATAAGATAGTGTGTTAATTCTTAATGAAGCGACGGTGAATTTAAGAATTTAGAACTTGCCATGCTAGCATAGGTTCATGTGTTATTGTTATGCCTGATTTGTAGGTAATTTTAACAATCTTACTTGCCCTATGTAATCATGATAGATAACTTGTGCATTAAACCGTTATGTTGTCAAATTCTATAGACATATAGGGTCTCAATATAATTGGTGTCTATTCAGCTTCTATCTATTTTGTGGATGTCTGGTAGTATGGTATTCGTGCAACGAAAGTTGGCCTTTATCAGTTTCGTGTTATATGATAAGTGTCGTCACCATTACATGCTAAGGTTAAGAACAAAAAGGCTATTGAATGAAGTATTTAATGAAGTTAGAATCCCATGTTTGTCATATATATTAATTCAACCATTCTTATTCTCTTAGTTATAATTGTTAGTTTAATTCTTAGTTATAATAAAAACCCGATATTGTTATACTCTTAGCATTGGATAATAACCATATCATCGGTACATAAGTGCATAAATTAATTAGTTAACCAAAGTCAGTCTATGTGGGAATGAACTAGAAATAATTATATATTACTTGTGAACACGTATACTTGTGTGTATTATTAGCGCGTGTTTAGCGACTAACAAGTTTTTGGCGCCGCTGCCGGGGACTACAGTGTTAATTTTTTTGTTTATATGTTTATCATCAGTGATCGTTAAAGTTTATTGACTCGAACATTTTTACTTATCGGTTTCCTTGTCTTATTTCAGGTACTCTAGTGAGCGTGTATGTATATACGTTCACGGTCTCGTAAGAGAACTCTGGATTAAATCGAGGAAGAAGTTGTAGTGGTTCAAAGGGAAGTTTTTGGGGATGAAGAGAAGGTAGAAGATGAAGAGAAAATCGAGGAACCAGTTTTAGTAGTAATGGGAGATCAAGCAGAAATTTCTAAGGTTTTGATGGACTGTTCTCAGCCTAAGATCAATGACATTTAGTCAAGCATCATCAGGCCATCCATCTTGGCTAACACTTTTGAGATCAAGTCAAGCATGATTTAGATGATACAAAACTCAGTTCAGTTTGGGGGTTCTCCTACAGAAGACCCCAACATGCACATCAGGGATTTCATCGAGATCTGTGACACTTTCAAGTTTAATTGGGTGACTGAAGATGCTATCAAGCTGTGACTCTTCCCATTTTCTCTGAGGGATAAAGCAAAGTGCTGGTTACATTCTCTACCACCAGGGTCTATCACCACATGGGAGGATCTTTCTCAAAAGTTTCTCACTAAATTTTTCCATATGGCGAAGACTGCTGTAATCAGGAATGCTCTTACTCAGTTTGCTCAGCAAACTGGTGAATCTCTGTGTGTGGCTTGGGATCAGTATAAGGAGATTTTAAGTGCCCATACCACGGCATGCCTGATTGGATGATTATTAACTGTTTCTATAATGGATTGGGTGCTACTTCTAGACCCATGCTTAATATAGCATCAGGAGGAGCCTTGTGGGCTAAGAGCTACGATGAAGCTTATGAATTAATTGAACTGATGGCTGCTAATGAATACCAGAATCCTTTTCAGAGACTAACTTAAGGAAAATTAGTAGGAATTCTGGAGTTGGATGCAGCAACTGATATAGCTGCCCAACTTAAGGCTTTGACGATGAAGGTGGACACATTGGCCAATTATGGAGTTAATCAAATCACTAGTGTTTGTGAGCTTTGTGCTGGTGCCCATGAGACTGATCAGTGCACAATTTCTAGTGAATCAGCTCAGTTCGTGAGCAATTTTCAGCGATCGCATCAACCCGTGCCAGCCACTTATCATCCCAACAACCGCAATCATTCTAATTTCAGCTGGAGCAACACTCAGAATGCGGTTCAACAGCCTTATCAGCAGTATCCACCTAAGCAGTACAACCCCCCTGGTTTTCAGCAACCGCAATATGCACCAAGGCAGCAACTTCAACTGCAACAAGCTAATGAAAAATCTTAAATAGAGGAGTTGAAGCTTATGTGCAAGAGTCAAGTTGTTTCCATCAAGACCTTGGAAAATCAAATTGGTCAAATTGCCAATGCCTTGCTAAATCGTCAGTCTGGTACACTACCTAGTGACACTGAAGTGCCAGGAAGGAAGGAAGCTAAGGAGCAGGTGAAGGCAATCACTTTGAGGTCTGGAAAGGTTGCGAATCCCAAACAAACTCAAGCATTGACTGAAGAAGGTGAGGCCGAAAAAGAAGTAGAGCAGATGGAAGAAGAAGTGGAATCAAGGAAGACTAATGTTGAGCACACTCCTCCTGAGGGTAATACAGGGGAAAAACAGATCTATCCTCCACCGTATTTTCCTAAACGGCTGCAGAAGAAAAAGCTGGACAAGCAATTTGAGAAGTTTCTGGAGGTGTTCAAGAAACTTCATATCAACATACATTTTGCTGAGGCTCTTGAGCAGATGCCTAGTTCCACAAAGTTTATGAAAGGTATTCTCTCTCGGAAAGTGAAACTAGATGATTTAGAGATAGTCGCTATAACACCCTCCAAATTCTGGGTATAGATTTGGGGCATTATTAACACTAACTACTTACAGAACCTATACAATCATAATATAAATAAATAATTACCCTGAACTACTATTACTCATGATCTTTTTAAGGGTAAGGAATGAAAACAAGAATGACAAACCAACTTTATTAAACCATTCTAGAAAAGCTGTCTCAAGAACTCTTTTTATTACAAAACATTATTCTATTCAAATTTTAAACTAAACATCTTTTATTCAAATTATAACTATCACTTATCCTGTTACACCTGGTCTGGAAACTCAAAGCTCTCTTCAGGGATAGGGACAAACACTGTTCGAATTAGAGGGTCCCGCATCTTGACCCACTTCTTGACTATTCGGGTTCTGATGGGTTTCATTCTCAACCTTAACTGAAAAACAAGGCGAACAACAATAAAAGGGGGTGAGCCAAAATTGCTCAACAAGCCTGCAACAATATATATATAGTGTAAAGAGAAAAGGATAAATGAACCGGTAATTTGCTGGTTTGAACAACCATCTATTTCTGTAAAGAATAATAATTTCCATAACTGGCGAGTGCCAAATGAACGAGAATGGAAACAAGAACCAATATATGAACTATAACCTGCTGATCAGTCAGGATACAGTGCGCATCTGTACCCAACTGCATAGACCCAACCAACATATGGGGTACCCAGACAACTATGGCCTAATAATCAAGGGTCCGGTTCATACCCGACCCGTATCGTAACCATCCAGTCATAGCTTAGCATCCGGAACAATCAATATGCTTTCGATGTATCCTAACATCGGGATATTTCAGAGTATATGTAAATAAGGGTATAAGTATTGGAATATGAATAGAGGATTCAATAAATTAGGAGAAACTAAGAATCGAAATAAAGTAGAACAAAGGATCAATAACTGTGTATCAGTGTTTGTGAACGATAATTATCAAGGTGTAATTGTTATTGAAAGTTGGATGTAACTCACTATTCAGATCTTAGAATAGGGGAAAAACTGTCCAGGCGTGCACTTCACCTTGTATGATTCACAACCTTCCATCTCCTGCTTGATTCGCCTTATTGGTACTAAATCTATCAAGAAAAGATATTCGTTTAGATGACTTACTTCATACGCAATCTCAGGTTGATACCACGTAGCTTTAATTGTCTACCAATACGATTCTATATGGCTCGTATATAACTATATAATACATAAGGTTCACATAATCACGTAAAACACATAGCACATAAGGCATATAATTAATTTTAGACTTATAATTATTTTTAGAATCGATACTAGACTTATATTCGCATTAACAAACACTATTTGACTCAATTCCTAATTTTTTTGGGATGTATTAGACCTCGTTTTTATCATAAATAGGGTCTATAAACAATTAATTATCATAATCCGACTCTCTTTTGAAAGAAATTATGATTCATAATTATTTTTAATGGAATCATGTCATTTTTCTGAGTCTAAGGGTCTTCGTTTCACTCAAATCGGATAAACGGTTTAATAATTATGCAATAAACAAGATTTAATTCATTATAAATCAACTATAAATAATTAATCATAAATAATTAAATCTTAACTATATTTTTAAATAATTAATTAAGAATTATTATATTTTAAAATAATTATTCCTTAATTTTTAGAATTAATTACGATTTATTACGAATTATATAATAAAATCGATTACTTATAATTAATTACCCGATACAAATAATTATTACAACTCTGATAGCATAAATAAATGATTCGACGCTCGAACGCAAATTCCCAAATTATTGAAACACAACTCGAATAATTACGAGTTACTCGCATTAATTGATTAATTATCGAATCATTAATCAAATTATTCGATCTTAATTATTTAATCTCAATTATTAAATAATTAAATAATAAATAATTAAATAAATAATTAGATAAATAATTAAATGAATAAATAAATAATTATAATTTCGAATTTCTAAATTAATAAAATAATTTAGAATTTAGTTATAACATAATTCAGATTTTAAATCTAATTTTTATTTGTTTTTCTAATTTACAAAAACTATTTTCTGATTTATACAAATAAAATAATTAATTAAAAATTTCAGAAACAACTTTGCACACAGGAAACAGAGGCTTTTCGGATCGAATGGCGGGGGAAGGGAAGAACAGATCGCCGGCGACATGAAGAAGATGACCGGCGCGGAAGAACTCGCCGGAGAAGCCCAGAATCCGGCGAACTTCCGACATCCGGCGTCGGTCGATTCCCGGCCAATCGTACATAAATCGACTCCGTTTCCGCTCCAAAATCCATCTAAACGCTACCAGGAACTCACCCATCACCTTAGCAGCTCACCATCACGCAGTAATCAACAAAAATGTTCAAAACAATCTGATGAACTCGCGATTTTCCGGCGAGAAACCCAAACCCCTCAGAATGCAACCAAATTAATCGATTTATATCTAAAAACGATGCTCTAAGTATTCAGAATTGTTTTCAATAGTTAAAATCAATCAATAACATACAGAAATTCAAGAAAAGCAAAACCAAAAACACTAAAAACCAAAAACTCGACGTAACGCTCCAGGGGTTATAAAATTAAAGTAAATACATCAAATCATTCCTAAGACTATGATAAAGCTAACTGAATCATCAAAATAAGCAAACGATTCTTCAAACTAAAAAAACCCGAAATTCATACCAAGAACACAAAAAAATCAATTTTAAGATTTAACCAACCTCAGTTGATGTTGTTGGTATCAATAGATTCGTCTCTTCAGAAGGATTGTGTTGGTTACTCGATCTTTTTTATTGGTTTAGTAAATCTCTCAAAATCATAGTTTGATCTTCTTCCTCCTCCAAGAACACAAACCTCACCAACACTCTCTAATTTCTATTTTTTCTGATTTTTAATAACCAACTAATTAATAATTAATATTAATCAGCTATTTATACTAGGGAAAATAATACTCCTAAATAAAATTAAGGGTCTAATTACACATCTAATAAAATTATTTGGCCCCGATTTTTATAATTTTTGGGTATTAATTATGAATTTTTAAATATCCAATAAGTATAAAATATATGCCAAAAATTCCCAAAAATTGTAAATAATACAAAAATGCAAATAAAAATGATGTTTGATAATTTCATGATCATATAAAAATAAAAATGTGATTTTTGTGGGGCTTTTGACACCCGAAGGGTCCCGGAAAATTCGTTTTTCGCAAAAAAGGTAAATTTGTAAAACGTTAAGATCTTCAGAATATCGATGTGGTATAGGCCATACTTAAAAAAATAGGGCCACTGATTTTGTTTGAAATACGAGCTTTTGAAACACTGTTTGAGCTGTACAAATTTTGATATAAAACATATAACTTACAATAAAACACTCAATAATTACTCGAAACACATTCGGATCAAAACAGACAACACGTAGCACATAGCAGTTAGGGTTTTATAGCTCAACACACTTAATCACATAATAATACACATAAATTATCTTTATTAAGATATAATACAAGTGTAATTTCTCGGTCGTTACATTCTCCCCCTTTATTACGATTCTGTCCTCAAAATCACGCTATGAAAATAACTGAGGGTACTTTCTAACATCTCACTTTCAAGCTCCCATATTGACTCTTCAACCACGGGATTTATCTACAAGACTCTTCCTAATGGTACATACTTATTCATTAAGAATCTCTCTTGCCGATCTAAAATTCTTACCGGTTGTTCTATATATGAAAAATCTGCTTGAAACTCTATCAGCTCATACTCTATTATATGCCTTGTATTAGGGTTATACTTCTTAAGCATTGACACATGAAACACATTATGAATATGCTGCATATGGGGCGGTAAAGCTAACTCGTATGCAACTTTTCTGACTCTCTTCAGAATTTCAAATGGACCGACGTATCGGGGCTTTAGCTTGCCTTTGTTGCCAAACCTAGTCAATCCCTTCCATGGTGATATCTTTAGCAATACATGTTCTTCTTCTTGATAGTCCACATCCCTTCTGGTTGGATCTGCATATTTTCATTGTCGATTTTGCGCTGCTTTATGTCACTCTCGAATAAGCTCTACTTTTTCCTTGGTCGGCTGAATCAGTTCTGGACCTAAAATTTTGCGCTCTCCAACTTCATCCCAATATATAGGTGATCTGCATTTTCTTCCATATAAGGCTTCATAAGGTGGCATTTCGATGCTCTCATGGTAGCTGTTGTTGTAAGAAAATTCCACTAGCGGTAACTGCCTTCAAAGTATATCGCACATACACGTAACATATTTTCAATTGTCTGGATAGTCCTTTCACTTTTCCCGTCCGTCTAAGGATGATAAGCAGTGCTCATGTTTAACTTGGTACCTAGACACTCCTGGAATTGTCTCCAAAATCTTGAATTAAAATGTGGATCTCGATCCGATACAATAGACATCGACACTCCATGGCGCATCATAATTTCTTTGAGATATAGGTGCACTAACTTGTCAAGCGAAAATCTTTCATTAATTGGAAGGAAATTAGCTGACTTGGTTAATCTGTCGATGATAACCCAAATCGCATCGTGATTTGCTCTGTTCCTTGGAAGTCCCACTACGAAATCCATAGCTAAGTGCTCCCATTTCCATTCTGGAATATCTAGTGGTTGTAGTAATCCGCTTGGGCGTTGATGTTCAACTTTGACTCTTTGGCATATATAACACTTACTGACCCATTCCGCTATCTCTTTCTTTATATCTGGCCACCAAAAGTTTTTCTTCAAATCTCTATACATCTTGGTGCTTCCGGGATGAATTGAATATCTTGAGCTGTGAGCGTCTTGTAAAATTTCCGCTTTCAATTCCGATACGTTAGGTATCCAGATTCTCAAAGCATCTCGAAAAATTCCCTATTCATCTTTCTGGCTGGTAATTTCCTCTCCTGAAAAATTGTCAATTTCATGATTCATTACTTCTTCCTGACATCTTCTTATCTTTTCCAATAATTCTGGCTGGAATGTCATTGCGTAGATCATTTCAGTGGAGCTTTCTGAAACAGGAACTTCAATTTCCAATTTATCGAACTCTCTGATCAATTCCTATGAGGATGTTAAAATATTCAATCTTTCCTTTCGACTCAATGCATCTGCTACAACATTCGCTTTATCTGGATGATAGTTGATTGATACGTCATAATCTTTGATTAGCTCTAGTAAACGTCAATGTCTCATGTTGAGTTCTTTCTGCGTGAAAATATACTTCAATCTTTTATGATCCATGTAGATTTCACACTTCTCACCATAAAGGTAATGTCTCCAAAGTTTCAGGGCGAATACAATGGTTGCTAGTTCCAGATCATGCGTCAGATATTTTTACTCATGAGGCTTTAATTGTCTAGAAGAGTATGCGATTACATTGCCATGTTGCATCAAAACACATCCAAGTCCTCGATAGGAAGCATCATTGTAAATGACAAAATCTCCTTGATCATCAGGTAATACAAGTATAGGTGCGGTTACTAGTCGACTCTTCAATTCTTGAAAACTCTCTTCGCATTTTTCATTCCATTCAAACTTTTCATTCTTCTGGGTCAACTTGGTAAGTGGTGTTGCTATCTTTGCAAAATCTTTAACAAATCTTCTGTAATAACCTGCTAATCCCAAGAAACTTCTAACTTCCGCCGGAGTTTTCGGTCCTTCCCAATTTAAAATAGCTTCAATCTTTGCTGGATCGACTTGATTCCTTCAACACTGATGATGTGACCTAGAAATTGCACTTTTTTTAGCCAAAATTCGCATTTTGAAAACTTCGCATAAAGCCGTTCCTTCCTCAATGTCTCCAATTTCATTCTCAGGTGCTCTACATGTTCTTCTTCTGTCTTAGAGTAGATCAAGATGTCATCAATAAATACAATGATAAATTTATTCAAGTACCTCTTGAATACTCGGTTCATCAAATCCATAAAAGCTGCTGGTGCATTGGTTAGTCCAAACGCCATCACAAGAAATTCGTAATATCTGTATCTCATTCGGAACGCAGTCTTTGGAATATCTTCTGCCTTGATTTTCAATTGGTGATAACCCGATCTTAAATCGATTTTTGAAAACCATGCCGCTCCTTTCAATTGATCAAATAAGTTGTCGATTCGGGGCAAAGGGTATATATTCTTGATAGTTAACTTGTTCAACTCATGATAATCGATACATAATCGCATGCTATCATCTTTCTTCTTCACGAACAACACTGGTGCACCCCATGGGGATACACTGGGCCTTATAATTCCTCTCTCAAGAAGATCCTGCAATTTCTTTGCTAAATCTTTTATTTCCACAAGCGCCATTCGATATGGAGCTTTTGAAATTGGTTCAGTTCCTGGTGCTAAATCGATATTGAACTCGATTTCTCGATCCGGAGGTAGTCCTAGAAGTTCATCTGGAAAAACATCGGGAAACTCATAAACTACAGGAATATCTCCTATCTTTGGACTTTCTTTTTCCATATCCAATACATAGGCTAAATAAGCTTGACATCCTTGACGTAACAATCGCCTCGTTTGCATCATCGTTAAGAATATCTGCTTTTCTTTTTCGCCTTTAAACGTTACTGTTGCATTCTCCTCGTTTCATAAATTCACTTTCTAATTCGCGCAATCGATCTGAGCATTATTACTGGCTAACCAATCCTATCCTAAAATAACATTAAATTCTCCTAACTTGAAAGGTATCAAGTCAACTGAGAAATGATGTCCCGCTATTTCAATATCACAACCCGGACACACTCGATATACCACAATTTGATCATCGTTTGCTAACTTTATGATTAACGTCTCGTCTAACTGTTGAATTTCACAACATAGCTTAGGAATAAATTCTTTAGAAATAAAAGACCTCGTAGCTCCAGCATCAATCAGTACTTGTGCATTTACAGAATTCACAGGAAGCGTATCTGCAACCACGTTCGGACTCTACACAGCTTCTTTCATCGACATGTTAAAAGTCCTTGCCCTGGGCTGATTGTGATGTGGTGACGGAGGTAATGCCAAAACCCTTGGAATGTTGGCTACCATTGCTGCTCCTCTACAATCTTTGGCGATGTGTCCTTTTCTTCCGCATTGGAAACAAATGACTTCTACCTTCCCTATCGGACATTCCCGAGAGTAGTGTCCCTTCTTCTTGCACTTGAAGCATGTGATGTTTGGCTTGTTATAAAATCCAGTATGCTTCTTTCCACAAGTTCTGTAGTCAGGTATGGGTGGTCGGATAAGTCTCTATTGATTTGGGGCTGGGAGTCGGTTACCCGTCCTCTGGTTGCCTGCTCTGTCATTCTGAAATTCACATTTCCCCGGGCTTGAAACCCTGGCCTTCTATTAGAGCGGTTCCGAAAACTTCCTGGTCCCTTTTCCTTTTGGTATACTTCACTTTCTCCCTCAATAATCATGGCCTTCTGAACTACGGCTATATAGGGCGTCAGTTCGAACACTGTTACTCTGCTACGGATCCACAGATTCAATCCCTGTTGAAACCTCTTGGCTCGCTCATCAGTATCTACCTGCTCAGGATCAAACCTAGCCAATTCAGTGAACTTGGCTTCATAGTCCGTGACCGACAAATTTCCCTGCTTCAATTCCAAAAACTGGATTTCCATTTGATTCTTCATGTAACGGGGAAAATACTTTTCCAGAAAAGATCGGTAAATCTATCCCAATTCACTACACATTCGCCTTCCAGCGCTTTCTTAGATTCCCACCAATAATTGTCCTCACCCTTTAAGAAGTAACTAGCAAAATCAGTGTTTTGATATGCTTCAACTTTAACCAACGCAAAGGCCTTCTCCATTTCTTTTAACCAGACTCTTGCCTTAGTAGGATCCGTTGACCCTTCGAATTCTGGAGGCTTCACCGAAACACCAAAATGCAAGTGCTGCACCAAACGCTGCTTAAAAGTAACTACAGGTACCGCTGGTGGTGATTATGGTTCTGGATGAACTACTTGTTGTACTATTTGTTACTGAAATTGTTGTTGTTGTTGTTGCTGCATCTGCTGCTGCATCATCATCATTTGCTATTACATAAGCTGGAATATTTGGTCCATTGGGTTATTGTTGTTTTGACCCTCGGTATTGCCATTAGACGACTCGGTTCTTGTTTTTATTTTTGGTGACATGGTTTAGATGATAAAATAATTGGTTCTTTTAATAACAGTTTATTAAACAGGTGATATGAATAAAAAAACAATTTTATATGGTATTAAAACAAAATTTAAGCAGTTGATA